>NW_010307796.1:28980-43258 GCF_000700745.2 Antrostomus carolinensis | reverse complement strand
GACAGCCCGGTGCCTACCGGACGGCACGGTGTTGGCCTCGCCCTCTTCGGCCTGGGGCTCATTACCAGCACCTTGTTTCAAAGCCTGATGGAGGAAACTGGCTGCTGCTTGCTGTACGTGGTGGAGGATCAGCTAGAGGGACAGCCCGGTGCCTACCGGACGGCACGGTGTTGGCCTCGCCCTCTTCGGCCTGGGGCTCATTACCAGCACCTTGTTTCAAAGCCTGATGGAGGAAACTGGCTGCTGCTTGCTGTACGTGGTGGAGGATCAGCTAGAGGAGGTGGAACGCGCCTTCGACGCCGAGTTCCTGGCTGGCACCAGGGTGCTGCGGCAGCGGGACGCCGATGTCGCGCTCAACGACCAGCGGTACCGTCCGCCGATAACTCCTGGGCGTGCTCCTTCCCTGCCGCGAGGCTTGGGGCCAGCGTCTCCTCTGGAAGATGCTGCTGCACCACAGCAGACCCAGACCTTGCTTGTCCAGCCTCGTGTGTGGGAACAGAGCGAAACCAAGGGGCCGTTATGAGCCTTATGTCGTGTGTCATCTACACACAGATGCTTCAGAGGCCCTGAGAAGCTTAACTTGACTCACGTGCCCAGAGCTGATAGAAACTCAGAGGAGTTTCATTGCAGGCAGTTTCATTAAGAAGTATAAAAAGTCCTCATCTTCCATCATCCTCATAGAGCAATAAACAACATGTTTTCCTGCTCCAGACCAGTTTTTCTGCCTCAGAGCAGCTGTCTGATTTTGGTGCCCCGTTGGAAACTGTTTGAGATAAGCAAGGATTGCTGTGAATAGGAAAGATTGTGGTGGTTTGCTTTACACTTGAACCAAACAAGTCAATTCTAGTGATGTGGGTACAGTCAGTTCTCAGATTGGCATTTAAAATATTGCAAAAATGAAAGGCAGAGCTTTTAAGGAAGATGGATTGGGTATTGAAAACTAAAGGGTGGTAAGAAGCTGAGCTATGCCCATCCCTCGTTCAGCAGCTCTGCCACATGAATACTTCCAGTTTCACTGTGTGTGTTAACTAGCAGGATTTAACTCGTTTTCAGAGAACACCTTTAAATGGCTTTCTCCTTTCAGATGCAGAAAAGTAAAGCAGTTCCCTTGTGCCACTTACAATTTTAATCGATATAGGTCATCCCATATTTCATCCTTGCAAGCAGGTACCGAGTTTCTTTTATAACAGAACTTGCTCTTCCAGAGCAGTGGGGTTTTATGTCCTTTTTTTTAACTGCTCCTCAAAGTTTAAGGCAGCTGTCATAAAAATAACTGTAACTGAAAGGAGATTTTGAGCATTGTACATTCTGGTCAAACTTTGTCTTCATTGAAGATCTTTTTTTTTGACTTCTGCAGAGTCTCTGGAGCCATTATTTGTTCACCACCTGAAGAAGCCTCTGAGATCGTAATAGAGGCTTTACGAGCGGGTAAGAGGAATGGCTGCAAATGCAGCTCTTGTCTGTAGTCAGGAGCACACGTTGAAGCAGACCTTGTACGCTTGCTAAGCGCTTCACATGTGGGTGCTTTCCCATTTCAGCAGCGTCCCTTGAGTTGTGCAGACAATCTAATTGCATAATTAGAGAGAAATTAGTCCACTAATGCCCCTGATGTTAATGCCCTAACACCAATGGAGTTTGCTGGTCCCAGTGTGGCTACGCAGAGTGTCTAGCCCTAGAAATACCACGAGGACTCAGAGGAAAACAGTCTGTCAGAACAGTCAGGCTCCTTGGGGTCCGGAACCAGCTGGTAAAGCCACAGCTGGAGGCCAAAACAGAGTTAATAGCACCAACAAATAAAAAGCCACGCTTCAGTTTCATGAACCCTGTTTTCTAGTATGTAATGTGCTGTTGTTTAGCTTGTCCTGCCTTTAACCCTGTGTTCTGTGCCATTTTGCACAGGAAAAGGTGTGTTTTGTGAGAGGCTGCCCAGTTTGGACAGGCAGATGGCAGAAGCTTGTTTCGATGAAGCTGAGAGGTGTGGAAGGCCACTGGTGTGTGGATTCTACAAGTAAGACTTCTGATTTATATTTTATTTTACTTCTGATTTATACTTTATAAGAAACACGTGTCTGAAAGTAGCATTGATTCCCCAGGGTTTCCTGAATTTGTTCTCAGGTAAACTTAGTTTCACTGCTGCTTGTTAATGTTATTGGTCTGGGAGGCAGTTGGATTGGATTAATTCTTTATGCTTAATGGAGATAAAAATCTAGCTGTCATGAGATTAAAACAGATGTTCACTCGAATGGCTGCTAGTGGAACTCAAATGATGAAGCTTTCAAGATGTGAAAGCTCAATTTAATTTTTTTTAGAATGACCAAAAGCAGTCAGGGGCTGCGTCTCCGCAGTGCTTTCGAGGTTTGTCAAACACTGCAGCTACTTGGAGCTTCAGAGAAGGAAATATTCTGATGGTGCTGTGCCATCCTCGGAGACAGTTTCTTGGTCTGTGGTTTTAGGATGTTTAGGATGTACCACATTCCTTGTTTCTCTTTGAAGGCGCTTTGACCCAGCGCTGCAATTCCTGTACAAGAAAGTCCGCGACAGCCGGGCGCTGGGGAGGATCCACCGGATATCGGCCATCAGCAGCATCTATCCTGCAGCGTCTCTGAGCTTCCTCAAAACATCAGGTACAGAGCAGCTGCCTTCTGAAAAGTTCCTTCTCAAAGGACTGGAAATGTCTCTTTCCCCGTGTTCTGCTGGAAAGTCCAGAGCTGTGTTTGTGTGGCCTTAAGGTGCATGGGTTTTCTTTCACGGAATCACAGGATGTTGGGGATTGGAAGGGACCTCAAAAGATCATCCAGTCCAACCCCCTGCCAGAGCAGGAACCTCAATGAGATCACACAGGAAGGCGTCCAGGCGGGTCTTGAATGTCTCCAGAGAAGGAGACTCCACAACCTCCCTGGGCAGCCTGTCCCAGGGCTCTGTCACCCTCACTGTAAAGAAGTTTCTTCTCAAGTTGAAGCAGAACCTCCTGTGTTCCAGCTCACACCCATTGCCCCTTGTCCTACCATTGGGCATCACTGAGAAGAGCCTGGCTCCATCCTCCTGACACTCACCCTTAACATATTTATAAACATTAATGAGGTCTCCCCTCAGTCTCGTGTTCTCCAAGCTAAAGAGCCCCAGCTCCCTCAGCCTTTCCTCAGCAGGGAGATGCTCCACTCCCTTCTCATCTTGGTGGCTCTGTGCTGGACTCTCTCCAGCAGTTCCCTGTCCTTCTTGAACTGTGGGGCCCAGAACTGGACACAGTATTCCAGGTGTGGCCTCACCAGGGCAGAGTAGAGGGGGAGGAGCTTTGGAGGAGCTTTTTCTTTATATTTGTTGCATTTTTCTGTTTGCTGTCAGTATCAGTTTCTTTGATGTCGGGGGCTTTCTATATCAGGTCTCAGTGCAGTGCAGAAATGTACATTGACTGTGGATTTTAAATGTGGAGACCTTAATGCCCAGTTTTGCTTCTTCCAGGTGGAATTTTTTATAATGCTGCCGTGCATGATATAGATATTGTCAGTTTGTTGTTGGGAGAGAGTGCGCCAGATACAATATTTTCCCTGGGGCATGCCTTCTGTTCAGGTAAGAATAAATCTTTGGGTAGTTTGTTGTGTACCTCTGGACATCAGTGTTAAAATTGATTTTTTTGTACGAGAGCACGGTAGCCATGACATAATTGTTCCTTCATAAACAGCTGAAAAAATAGTGTACTGAAATAAAGGCAGGTTTCTCAAGAAGCTGCTGTAGACAGGATATTTAGTGGTGATTTCTGAATTTTGTTAATTCCCCCTGATGTGAAGTGGTTGCTGTAGAGGCATCACTGAACTCTGTACAGCTATTGAGGGATATCGAGTTTGCTGTTTGAAAACCAGAGTGCAGAAAACAACCAGCAAAGCTTTGTGCTTACAAGAACATCAGCGCAGTCTTCTGCAGTTTTTTGCTTTCTCTGATTTCTCTGGTGCTTTCCTTGATCTCAGCACAGTTGAAAGATGCAAATTTACTCTGGATTGTGTCAAGCTGACGGGCACGCTCTGGGTTACCAGACTCATTTAAACTAACCATAAAACTGGAAGCTGCCATTTTTTTTAAAAAAATGGAAATGCAAAGTTTTAATTAAGGTAATTGCAGCTGCTGCCAACCTTGACTGGCTGTTGTTAGAAGGTGTAGCGTGCAATGTTCTAATCCATGGTAAAGCATTGAAATGCAACAAACAAAATGCCCCGGGGAGGATTTTGTACCATCTGCCTCTTTCTAGCTACATGCTGGAAGTTGCCTGATCTTGGTTGTAATAAGCTGCAAAGGTAAATGTGTTTGGAAGAAGAAGTGGAAGTCCTCTTTAGGGAGAGCCACGGGCTGGGAAGGTGGAGTTCAGGCCCAGGGGCTGTGTGTTCCTGCAGAGCTGCTTGTTCTCCCTCAGAAGTGGGGATAAAGGTAAACCAGCTGGTGTGTGTTGCAGAAAGCACTTTGCTGCCGCCGCTGCTGCCCGTGTGAAGGTGTGGTAGGGCCAGTGTCACCTCTTAAAGGGAAGAAGAGTGCTCTGTAGCCGTAGCACGTGCCGGTTCCTGCTGTGAGTGAGTGAGTGCCTTTTCTGTCACTCAGATATGGCCTGCTTGAAGGATGCAGACACTGTAGCGGTCAGCATGAAATTCCCTAGCGGAGCAATTGTTACTTTGGACGTCAGTCAGCACTGCACTAAAAGCTGTGATCAGAGACTAGAGGTGCGTTCTTCCTTTTCAAGCCGAGCCTGTCGTGACACCGCAGGCTACAGCACAAGTTTTCCCCTGTCCGTGTTCCCCTGGGGCAGTGTGTGTGCTGCAGGCACGCTTCCCCAAACGCCCCTGCACCTCGGCAGCAGTGGATCACTTGTGTTCCTTTCATCCACAATCCACTTTCTCTTTTGTTACCCAAATTTTACCTCTGTTTACATGTATTCTATTGGGGTTATAAACCGCATGCAGTCATACTAGATGTGAAAGAGTTGGGGCTGTTCAGCCTGGAGAAGAGAAGGCTCCGGGGAGACCTTCTAGCGGCCTCCCAGTACCTGCAGGGGCTACAAGAAAGCTGGGGAAGGACTTTTCATAAGGGCAGTTAATGACAAAACAAGGGGAAATGGGTTTAAACTGAAAGAGGGGAGGTTTAGATGAGATATTAGGAAGAAGTTCTTCACTGTGAGGGTGGTGAGACACTGGAACAGGTTGCCCAAGGAAGTTGTAGATGCCCCCTCCCTGGAAGTGTTGAAGGCCAGACTGGATGAGGCTTTGAGCAACCTGGTCTAGTGGAAGGTGTCCCTGCTGATGGCAGGGGGGGTGGGACTGGATGAGCTTTAAGGTCCCTTCCAATCCAAACCAGTCTATGATTCTATGTGGTGTCAGCTCTCCTGAGGCTGAAGTATTCTCGCAGTTCATTTGTTGTCTTTCAGGATCTTTTTAGGTGTATAACAAGCTGAGAGTTAAGGGTATTAAAGGGGAAGAAAAGTGTAAACTCAGAGGCAATTTGTCTGTAAATTCCTAAAGTCAAGATGCATGGGCTGAGTTTGGGGAATAATATCTGTTAAATACTTAAAGAAGGAGCTTTGCTCAGGTGGAAAAAAAATAGCAGAGGGATCACATAAGTGGAAGCCACTGTATTACAGCACGTACCTGGTGTTTTCTGTCGTGTCTGATCCATCCAAGGGAGTATGTCTGTTGTAACTCCTCATTTTAGAAGCTACTTTTTTGTTTGGTTATACAAACCAGGGCTTCTATAGACTAACCAGGTGTTTAAGATGCTTAAGAAAGCATGCTAACTTAAAGATGTTATTGTCTGCTGTTTGCTGCCTCCCTGCAGGTTCATGGTTCTCAAGGAACGTTGCGGGTAGATAATCAGAATCCCCTGGGGATTACGGAGCACGGGACTTCGGTATCCATATGTTCACAGACCCAAACTGATCGCTACAGAGATGCACACAGGGAGCTCTTCCGGCACTTTCTGAGAACCCTGAAAGGTAGGAGGAGGTTTGTGTTAATGGCTGGTGCTGCTCTGGATCTGCCTTCAGCAAACACTGCCCATGGAAGCTGTTCAATAGCAACTGCAATCTGGTGTTTGTGTCTGAAATCCCAGAAGGAAACGAGTAGGTGTGAAAACTAGCAGTGAGACTTGTGGTGGTTAAGTTTAAGCAAGTGTTGTGCAGGTGATGAGCGAGCTCCCTGTAAGCAAACATGGGGTTTCATGGGCTGAGCTGCTGCCCTGACCAGCACCGGGGTTCTCAGCACCGGGGTTCTCAGCACCAGATGTGTGTTGAGCACGACAGTGCGCGCAGCTCGGTAAAAACACGCCCGGAGCAATCAGCCTCCAAAGGAGCCGACAGCTCAGTGAAAGCCCAACCAACTGACCTTGTTTCAGTAAATGAAGGTGAATGTCACAGCTTTGTTGGGGGATGTGCTTCTTTTCTCACTTTCAAGTCAATGAGACGGGTGAGGGATGGAGTGTTGATCTGAAACTGTGTTCTGAGAAGAGATTAAAATCGGGAGAGGAAATTACGTTGGACCTTACTTTCATTTGTGAAGAAAGCAGCCATTTGTCACGGCAAGGAGAGCCTCATCTAGAGTCCTGGCTGCCCAGAAGGAATAAAAACATTTCTGTTCTGCTGGCTGCATCGAGAAAAACACAGGGTTTTAGTCAGAGGACAGGAAGGAGAGGGGGCTGAAACTTTCTTTTTAAAATCTGAGGCCCCAGCGCTGGGAGCTGAAGAGGAACGCTGTGGTGGGCAGCAATGTGCTGAAAGGCAGAGCAGGTGGTAACAGGAGTTTCATCCAGCGCTTTGTTCCTGTCCCTGCAGGCAAGGAACCCCCCGTGATCACCAAAGAGCAGTTTCTCTGGACGATTCAGGTCGCTGCAGCTGCTGAGCAGTCCTGGAGAAATGGATCCGCTGTCGACTTGCGCAACGAAGCAATAGACTCGTCCGTGATCAAGACTGAGATAATGTGATACAGGCTGCTGTTCTCTGAGCTGATGGATAACGGTCAGGCTGTGCCACAGTGAGGTCTTTCCACCTCGTGATGTCTCCACTCTGACCTGAAAATAAGACTTGTGGTTTTGACGTTTCCACTGGGAACACCCAGCGCTGAGGCTGTGGAGGTTTCTTGGTGCATCACCCACAGCCGTCGAGAAGTTCTGGGTGGTTTCATCCAGGTGACTTTTCCTCCTGGAGAGCTTTGCTGCCCGTGGAGCACCGTTTTCCTGGGAGAACACCAATGTTCCTTGGACCATGCTAAGGTGGTGTAGATCACCACCAGCCATGATGGGAATGGTGCAAGTGCTTTCCTGGCAGTTTCACAAGCAAGATGACATAATGCTCCAAAAAAATACGGAGCATCCATCTGGTCCATGCTCATTTCCCTTCAGTGTATGCAGGAACTTGACTCCTGTGCTGAACTTGCCTCTGGGCCTCATATTTATTGTTTTGTTTGCTGTTTTTATGGGGTTTTCTAAATATTTTTTAAAATAAACTATGATCTGACTTTCTTGAGGGGTGGGGAAAAGAAACGAAAGAGCGGGGGGGGACCTCTGACCATCCTGATGTTAGAGCTGAGAGACTTTGTAGGAAGGCTGTAAATTAAGGCTGTTCCTTAGAGGAGCAACATGCTGGGGCATTTCAGGCATTTCGGTACCAAACACCACGTTATTCAGGGGTTTTTGGGAATGTGATCTGTGGAGTTGTACAGGGACCCTGTGCAGCAGCTGCTGCGGAGACACGGAGCTGCTGGGTGGGTTACTCAGCACCCGGGCCGGGTGTTGTCTGGATTACTCACAGCAGCAGCGAGGTGGCTGCCTGGAGGCTGTTGTTCTCCTTGCTGAAATGGAAATGCTCTACATTAACGTTTTAGTAGCAAAATTGAACTAATAATCACGTTCTTTGAGTGTAGGAAGGGCACCTGATTGTGTATTTTTAAGGTATTTTTTTTTACAGTCCAGCAGATTTGGAATATACACCACAGAACAAGGTAGTGCCTTCACCAACAGGCAAGTCTGCTTTTAAACCAGGTTCTTTGTACTTTTTATTCATGTGTTGAGCTTATTGCAGATGTACAGATTTGACTATTCTTGTCTGTTTCTCACACGCCACTTTTCAAGATCTTTTGCAAGCTTTTTTTTTATTAAAATAACGTCCTTGCCTTGAGTGTTAGTTTATAGACAACACTTCTTGCAAGTTCTTTAGCTCAATCAATTTCCTGTTCCTACATGTGCAATATATCTCTCTGAAACTAGAAGTAGCAGTGACATTTATAACTAAAGACAATTCTCTCGTGGAAATTGTTTTTAACGGTGTGATTTTTCAAACTCAGAAAAGCTGTGTCTTAACGCTAAAGGCTGCTGTCCATTTCATTCTCTATTTTCTAGACATTTATTGGGAGGGGAAAAAGTTTTATCTATAAAGAAGTAGATATTTGCTTCTCTGAAAGTGTATAGCAATTGTTACAGCAATTTGTTAATAGCGAGCGGGTGTCTCTTTGCTTTGGTGGGAGTTCCAGGCTGGCTCTGTGGGGATGTGACATCCGTGGGACGTGTCTTTCAGCCAGTGGAGCACTGGCGAGGGAAAGCAGCGCTGAGAGCTCTCGGGGTGGGGTAAGTGCTGTGCATGGGGGGCCAAGTGCTCACACACCCCCTAAACAGTGACCCTGGTTGTGGAGAGAAGCTCTCCTCTCCCTCAGGCCGGTTGTCCTGGTCTCTGTGAGGAGCAAAGGGCCTTTTAATGTCCCCTGTGCTTTGGCAGCTGCTCCTGCGTGGAGCTGTGTCTCTTTGTACCTTGATAGTTGCTGGATGAAGCAAAGCAGCTTCAGGCCCTTCGAGGTCTTACACTTTAAGGCTTATGCTGGTATAAGGAGGACACTTTCTGTACAATATAAGCAGGACTTTAGTTGCCAGATGTTGTAATTCCCACATGTTTTTATTGTGTTACAAAAAAAAAGGGGGGGGAGGGAAACACAGCTATAAAAATAACACATTTTCCAAAGATAACATTACAAAAAATCCCATCACACCGTGGCTGGAGTGTGTCAGTTAATACTGCTGGAAGAAGCCTCAGTTAACATTGAAAACACGAGTGACTGATTGTTTCAAAGCCTTTAAAGCATTGAAGTGCTTTAATGAGTCGTTATCTTAGGACATAGGTTCACATTTCAGCAGCGCCAAAGGAGTCCGAGCTGGTGCAGTGGAGGGGGGTGTGACAGCCTGGGGGACAGTGTGCTGGCACCTGGCTCTGCAGAGCCCAGCCCATCGCTGGAGGGACAGGAGGACACCTCCTGTGCCCCGGAGGCTCAGAGCCGCTGTTGGAGACCAAGATGAAGGCAGAGGAGGGAGGATGTGAGCTCCAGGGCTGCTGTCACAGCACGTGCGGGGTTCACCCTGGTTGTCCCCATGATCTTCCCTCCGAGTGGGGACAGACACCATCTGCAAGGAGGAGAAGGTGCGTCTCTGAGGGGAGTCTGGGACATCGTAGGTGGGACTTGAGCTCTTATTTTACTCCACTTCTTAGGGCTTTGTGAGGAATCTTCTAGCTCTTTCCCCAGCCTGAGGGAGATGGGAGGTAGTGGGAGGTCTCCATCACCAAGACAACATGGGGAGGAGATGCAGGAGTGGGAAGGTGCTGGGCAGTGTCGTTTCTGCGTGGATGCCCTCAGGCTGCCCCAAATCTCAAGCGACCTGAGGTTGAGGGAGCAGATGAAGCATCTCCCTGCCCACCTTCCCTCCCTCTCTCTGTACAGCAGCAGCCCCTGTGACGTGCTTTTCAGAGACTTGTGGGATGTCACCTTTCCAAAGGTACAGTCCCTCTTTGGGGAGCGAGGGAAGGAACACGCCTGCTTGTGTCCTCGCTTTCTGACGAGGTTTTTTTTTCCAGCCTGAATCAACAAATTACACCTGGAAAAAATAACCAGAAACAGAAAACAAAACTGGAAAGACCTCACATGGTCACCTAGTCCCTCTCCTTGCTCCAAAGGAGAATCAAATTTACACCTTGCATGTTCCTGCTTGCCAGGTCTAACCTGTCTGCAAAACTCCCCCGATGGAGCAGGCAGGAAGGATTATCCAGACCTCTGACTTCCCAGGGGATTCACAGGCTCGTCCCCTCCTCTGCAATTGTGTGAAAGAGATTCAGAGGAGGGAAAAAAAAAAAGGAATTTTGAATAGATAAGGCTGGAGACGTGACTTTCTGCGTGTTTACATGCTAGAACATGAAATTAATTTACTTGACACTATCATGTCTCAGGAGTAATTTTTATAGCTTACATGAAAATAAATCTTTTTTCTCCTTACAGCACAACGAGTATATTGTATGTACATTGGCTTCTGTTTATATACACAAATACTTAAGTACATGAACACATTGGGAACTGACAAACGGGTTCTTTTCTGCTCTACGAAGAACTGAAGGAAATGGGGACTTCTTGGCAGTCCGTCAGAAAGGGGATTGTGTTGCTTTGCATCGGTCCCGGGCCGGGGTCTGTACAGAAAATGGAACGGGGAAGGGCCGAGTCCTTTTTACAGCGAGAGCGACCCGTGGGGCTTGGACACCGCGGAGAGGACAGGACAGGGGAGGGGAGCAGTGACAAGGGCTGCTCTCGCCAAGAGAAAAACGTGTCACCTTGTCACCGCGTCCGTCGGCAGCGGGGATCCCCTGGTCACACACGGATGGTGTAAAGCAGCAGCAGGCGCGGGCACAGTCCAGCCCACGCTCCCTTCGCTGAGCTGGCTCAGCTGCCCTCCTCCTCCCCTCGGCTCTGCCAAAGCCACCGCGGTTTCCTCTCCAGGGCAGGCACCTCCTGTGTGGCTCAGGGCAGGTTCCAGTTCCTCTCCAGGCAACAAAATCACAGTTTTCCAGATGCCCAAGGCTGAAAATACTTTTCACGGGGGGTTCCATGTGTGTGTCCCTCCCCAGTCTCTTGCTGCTGCCTTTCGGAGCCTCTCAGTTGATCTCTCCCTCTGTGAATTCTTCCTTTATGGACTGTTTGCGAGATTTGCAGTCCGGGAGGTCGAACCCAAAGTCTGCCCAGTCGTCGGCCCCGCCGCGGTTGGGGATGGTGATGGTGTGGCGCACGCGGAAGTGCACGGCCTCCATCACGCGCTGCCGCTGCAGCTCGCCCGAGCTGCCGATGGAGATGGTGGAGGCGTTGCTGCTGGAGCGGATGAGCTGCTGGGCCCCGTAGTCGTGGCTCTGTTTGAGCTCCTGCAAACCTCTCCAGATGATCATCCTGTACTGCTCCGGGATCTTCAGTGCTCCGAGATCCTGGAAGAACAACAATGCTGAGGGATGGCCAGGAGAGGTGAATATACCGGTGGGAGTGAGCCCAGCCCCCCCATGGTTGTGCTGTGGGGGGGATATGTGGACATGGTGTCCAAGCACCCAGGGGTGGTGGGGCTGGACCTCCCTTGGGTGATGGCACCAGGCCTACAGCACAGCCCCCATGGGTGATTTCTCATGTGTGACCAATGGCCAGTTGACCAGTTACTCAAACATGGCTTTGCAGTTTAATTTTTTTTCTTTTTTTAGGGGGCGGGTTCACATCAAACAGACATGAAAATAGGAGGGAGGGGACCTTTCCCCTTTGGCCACGGGTTGCAGAGCAGGACGTGAAGTGTCCTCATGTCTATTCACTGGGGTGAGGAGCTGTCAGCCAGGCTGGCTTCTCCTCTGCTCCTGGACCAGGAGACTGGAGCAGCACGTCCAGGTGCCACCTGGCCCAGGGGACTGTGATGTCCTGCGGGGCCGTGTCACACACTAGTGCACTAAGCGGGCAATCGCAGGCTGGTTGGACACTCAGGGCTGCGCTCGTGAAACCAAACGAGGTCGATAACCTCAGGACTGGGGGCTGCACCAGAACAAACACCGTGGTAGCAGAGAGCTGCTGGAGACCCATGTTAATGCCAAACACAGAGACTCGCGAGCGTTAACCGGAGAGGACAGCCAGCACGCAATTAGTGACAACAAACGCCGACTCGCACACACAGCTCAGCGACCTGATACGAGGCTTGGCCGTACCAAACGTTTCCTTTCACAGCTCACAGACGGAGTTAGTTCAGAAAACGGTCCAAAACCAGGCTAAGGTTACACAACTGGCCCTGGCTACCAATGACAAATCATCGTGTCCCCAGCAGCTGCGTCACCAACGCGGGGTCGCGGGATTATTGTAGCTGCCAGGTAGATGAAGGCGACTACACACTGCCTGGGAGCAAAGCGGGATCGGGGCAGGAGCTTGTCTTGGCAGAAACGTCAGCTCTGGGGTATGGAGGGTTTGCTGCAGCTCAAAGGGCTTAAGATCTTTATTTTTTTCCTCCTTCTCATTACCCTGCTGGGCTGGGGAAGCCCCTGCCTCAGTGTCACCCTTGACATCGTCAGCAGGAGACTGTGCTTTACCCCAGAGCAGCAGCACAGCTGATGTTTGGTGCAAGCCCAGGTACTTCTACCATCCCCTCTACCACTTTTCATGCCAGATTTGCCTGACCTGGGCTGGTTCATTCCAGCGTTTCCTTATTACAAGTGTCCTGGTCTGACTCCCTCATTCAGCTTCTTCTGCCTTAAAGGTTAACAAGGGAAGAAATTGGATCAGGTCAGAGTCTGACTTGCACCGAACTGCAGTGGAGATGTTCCCCCTGAGACGGGGGTTATTTTGCTGAGCACCTCAGCTGGGTCTCCTGTGTCAGGTAGGAATTCCACCTGCAGTCTGGTCTGGGCTTCTTTAGCTCTTTTGTTCCTGATGGTCTGGAAGAACCAATTGAGACTCCCATGGTGGCTACCAATGACTGAACTACTGCTAAATCCAAAGGACCAGAAGGATGCATCGATGGAAGGCATAAATCCCGGGGAGCTTATATTCTGTGTGAATATACATGAGAATATTCATATTCTGTGTGAATATACGTGAGAATATTCATATTCTGTGTGAATATAGAGTGTGAGAGGTGGGTGACTGGTTTCCCTTTCCTTTCACAGGGTTTTGTCTTTGCTTTCCAGATCAACAGCTGATAGAAATAAGTGGTAAGAACAGATCTTCCCAAAGCATTTACCTCTATGGATAGGTTCTGCAGGTGGTAAATATTCTGTAACCCTTGTGAGGTGAAATAGTCGATGCAGTTTGGACACCCCAATCCTGTTAAAAAACTGCAGAAAAAATTTGGAAAATAAAGTGGCATTAACTTCTCAGGAATATAAGCTGTGCTCACAACCCTCGCTGTGGTGGCAAACAGGGTTCAGGTCAGTGTCACAGCAGAGGGGTCGTGGTGACTCCTGCTGCCGTGGCCTCGGCCCCGCTCCCGCGGCACGGAAGGGCTATCGCCATCCCAAGTGTCACCTCCACTGCCATTAATGGCAAAGTGAAGCATGGGGCTATGTTCATTCCTAATACTGTGATTTTTTTCCTGATTTTCAAAGTTTTCGGCCGGGTAACTTGCTGGGAATAACCCGAGGGAGCTGGAGCTGCCAGGGGAGGTTGGCGCTGCCTTAGTCCGGCAGCGGGGCCGGTCTCTGCGATGCGCAGACTGTGGGGACAGGGCTGTTCTGGGGTGCAGATTTGTGCCTCTAGTTAAAGTGCTCACACAGCCCCCTGCTTCAGTAGGTAGAGCCTCTGTCAAAATGTCTGGGGGCTTTTTAAAGTCTGAACCGTTAAAAAGCGGCTGCAGACGTGCTGATGCATTCCTGATGGAAATAAGCCACACGGAGCCTTTTCCAGATGTGGCTTGTGGGGAAGGGGAAGGGGAAGCTCACAAAGCTCCATGACATGCAGGAGAAGATTCTTGTTCAGATGAGTTTAATTTTTAATGAAGCAAAGATGGATTACCCAGACAGAGAGGTTGGAGGGCAATAGAGATTTCTAACTGGGCTTTGATTTCTGAGATGAGGAGGAGGGTCTGTGTGATTCCCTGAGCAGTGATTTCTCAGTTGGGACCAGTGGCCAGTTGACCAGTTGCTAGACAGATCTGACAGTTAGAGTGAGGGACAACAGCAAGGAACATCAGAGGACAGGACACACAGGGCCTCGGCCGCCTTCCCTACCTGACGAGGCTGGGATCAGGGTTGTAGGGTGGAGGGGGGGTGCAGTGTGATCCAGACACCATGGGCTGGGACGAGTGGCCCCCGTTCATTTCTCCGTTGGGTTGCATGGGGTGACTGTTCAGCATTCCAGGTCCTACACAACAAATACATCTATGAGACATCACCCCCACTGTGATAACCACCGCCCGCTCCCGCGGCAGCGAGCCTGGGGTCTGACGGGCAGGATGAGCCCCTGCTCTGCTGTGGCCCTGGTGAGGAGAGGACCTT
>NW_010307796.1:27709-28965 GCF_000700745.2 Antrostomus carolinensis | reverse complement strand
GGAGCTGGAGCCGTGCTGCGCTGGCTGCCCCACCAGCTGGTTGACCGACGGCAGCTTGTTGATTCCTCCGCCGTGAACTTTATTAATGGGTGAAAGGACGGGACCGTAGGAGGATGGACTCTGCAGCTGGCTCCTGCTCGGGGAAAGCCAAGGGGCTGGTCAGCCCGTGGCGGGTGGGATGGAGCCCCCCTGCCCTGATCAGATTGTCCTGCTGGGGCTCAGAAGAGCCACTTTGCACTGATGCAGCTCTGCGGTCGGTGCCAGCCTGTGCTCAGTACCAGGCACTGGCAGATGTGCTGCCAGCCAGCAGACCAGTCCCAGACTGGGGCTGCTTGAGGGGTCCCCAGCCCCACAGCCTCTCCCCTCGGGGGGTCTGGGGGTACTTACTGCCTTTGCAGGAGCTGCTGCTGCTGCTGCCGGTAAGAGTCAACCAGCTGCTGCGGGACCAGCTCCACCAGCTCCAGGCTCTCCTTTATCTTCATCAGGATCTCGAAGTTCTCCCGGCCTCGCACCTGGAGGAGGGAACAAGCCCAGGGCTTCGCTTTGTTCCTGTCCCACCTGGCCACCTTCCTCCCGGCCCCTTTTCCCACCCAGGCACACACGGCGCAGTGTCACTCTGCCCAGGGACTGTTTGGGGCTGCAGGGCTCCCTCCAACACTCGCATTCACCGATGCTTTTGCTCCTGTTCTCTAGGTCTCTGCTCAGCCCCTGTTCCTGCCACCCTGCAGGAGACTGTGCCACCCCATCCTGCCCCACTCTGTGTCCCTAAAGTGTTTCTCACAGAGGGGACAATGCCACCACTTCCCCAAGCCAAGTGCAGCTGACAAACACTTACGGGCACGTAATATATCTCCTCCTCCCCGTGCCTCCGTTTCTTAACGCCAGCCCCCAGTGCTGGGATGCCCTGGGGACTCTGCTTGAACGCTGGAAAGGAGAGAGGAAGAGGGTCAGCAGGCTGTCCCCAGAGAGAGGGACACAGCTGGCAGCACCCTGGCTTCCTGCTCCAGCCGTGCAGGGTGGGAGCTGTTGGCCCGGGCTCTGGCATTGGTGATGTCCCTTTATTAGCAATGATCATGAAGAACAAACACAGCTGGCTGTGGAAGCCCTGCAGGAACCACCTTGTGCTCTGCAGGGAAAGGGAGAGGGTCCTGTTTAGATTTAGTCAAGAAAGGAAAAAGCATCGTCCCTGGACGTGGATGTGAGCCTGAACTTCTGGAGCACGGCGGTTTTGGATGTGATGGGAAAGGAGCTGGGGC
>NW_010307796.1:26897-27664 GCF_000700745.2 Antrostomus carolinensis | reverse complement strand
ATCTGCAGGTCTTTGGGTGGGAAGAGGCTGCAGGGGCTGGGCAGGACCCCGGGGCTGCGGCAGAGCAGAGCCCTGAGCCCCCGTCCCTCCCGGCAAAGGGACTCACCGCGCTTGGTGCCGTTGCCGTTTTTAGCTGCGCTCTCGTCGGGACAGGCGCAGATCCGTCCCTCGAACGATCTCCTCCCCAGGACCTGGCCGCTGCCAGGAGAGAGAAATCGCTGACCCTGTTTCCGTGCATCGCGGCTCCGTCCAGCGCGTTGTGGTTCAGCCCAGAAACCAGAGCAGCAAAACGCCTTCCCCTCCCTCCGAGTGAGCAACCTGCTCAGGAACCAACTGAGCCCCAACGTGCGGGGTGCAGGGGCCCCTCCCCAGGTGTCTGCTGAGGAAGAGGAGCTCCTGGAGCAGAGGAAGGCTCCAGCTGCAGTGGGAGATGCTGATGCTGGGCTGGGTCCCTGCTCCCTCTGTGCCAGCCCTTTTCCTCACGGGCAGAGAGGAGCCTGTCCCCTGCCATGGGCTGGGCTGTGGGGGCTGCCATATCCCCTTCCCCAGAGGTACCCCCTGTGATGGGGGGCTCCTTCCCGAGGTCCCCCCAGCCCTCCTGCAGCAGGAACTACCCTGTCCCTGCTCCCACAGCCACTCACTCTCTCGTCTCCAGGGTGATGATGATGAGGATGGGTCTCCTGTTCATTCCTCCCACGCAGCTGCTGTTGCACATGAAGTTGTACAGGATGGTGGTGAACTCGGTACCCACCTGCCCGGGGGGGGAG
>NW_010307796.1:25709-26806 GCF_000700745.2 Antrostomus carolinensis | reverse complement strand
CTGGGACCCCACGGCTCCTTGGCAGGCGTAGGGGAGCTCTGAGGGGACACTTCCCTGTGAGCACCAGGGAAGGGCGGTGTGGGGACAGTCCCAGCTGGGAGGAGGGGACTGCACAAGGACTGTGGGGTCTGTGAGGTCCCCCAGGGCTGGCTTGAAGGGAGTTTCCCTTTGCACCCCACTTCCCAGGAATGGGATGCTCTGGGATGCTCCACAGGGCTGGGAGCTGTGGATTCTGGGACACAGTGAGGAGCAAGCAGGGGTTGGGCTTAGACCTGTGGGGACAAGCAGAATCCCTGCTCAGGACACACATGTGTCTCCCACCAAGCAGCCCTGTCACTGGTGGGTTCCCCCTCAGCACAGCCAGAGCTCCCATAGCCCACGTAAAGGCAAACACTGGTCCTGCCCCCCAAGCCCGGGTACCTGCGGGGGCTCGTAGGGCACCATCACACTCTGCCGTCCCGTCACCGGGTCGTCCACGTACTGGGAGAGGTTGTTCCCTTCCACCCGGATGAGGTGGCTGGCTGGGGCTGACTGCCCTGCAAGGCAAACCCAGGGTGCTGGTCCCGTGCACGAAGGGCTGCGGAGCAGGGTGGGATGTGCAGACCCCCCAGGTGACGGGGTGGCCTCCAGGAGAGCAGCACTCACCGTCATTGAAGTCACGGCCGAGCTCGTGGTTGGGGCAGCGTTTCACCACCTCGGTGACGTGCTCTGCCTTCTTGTAGACAGGCATGGCCCGGATGATGGTGCCCGGGGGCGGCGGGGTGGACACTTTGATCTGGATGGGACATGTTTTTGCAATCTGACAGTAGAGTTTCTTCAGCAAAGGGGAGTACTGGAAAAGAAGAGATGCCCAGTGAGTGAATGTCACTGGGTCTGATGGGATGGTGGGTGCTCCCCTGCCCGCCCTTGGGTTCTTCTCCCTTGGCTTCTCTCATCCACCCACCTGCTGCCTTCTCAGCACCCCAACACGGCAGCAAAGCAGCAAATTAAAATAATGACCTGTTAGAAAACCAATTATTGCCTCTCGCAGCCGCGCTGGAGGGACTGTGCCAGAGCAAAGCTGCTCCGTGTCTGGCAGAGGGAGTTGCCCCCACGGT
>NW_010307796.1:25092-25673 GCF_000700745.2 Antrostomus carolinensis | reverse complement strand
TTGCATGCTGCTATTGCACGTCCCTGTGTGTCCCAAGGGAGAGTGACTAAAGGAAATGCAGCCTGTCTTTGTGGTAACTCTTTATTCTCTAGGCTCATTATTTGTTTTTCCCCTGGAATATTGAAATATGACTAAATTCACCCACGCTACATCCTGTCCACTCTCCACATAAACCAAATACAACCACCCTCCGGGTCCAGGGCCGGGTGCTGTAGGCAGCTTTCCCAGCCAGCCCCAGTGCTGTGGCAAAGCGGGAGCACCTGCTGCACTGTGACTTAGAGAAAATCTTGTTGAAAATCACCATAAACCCTCGTTCCTACATCACTCAGCCCATTTTGGAAACATTACCCTGAGTCTGTTATCGCACACAACTCCTGGCTGAGCCGAGGGCTGGGAGCACTGAGGGCACCACAGCTCAAGGAAATCACGCTGAACGTCGTTAACAGAATCACAGCTAATTGTGCAAGACATTGGAGTCCAATTCTGACCAGAATTAAAATTCTGACTTTAATTCTGTGACACAGACAGGGTTTGTCCTGGTGTTCGCAGCCGCTGGCGGTGGCAGCGGTGGCTCACGGAGG
>NW_010307796.1:24753-25074 GCF_000700745.2 Antrostomus carolinensis | reverse complement strand
CAGGCTGGCCCAGGGAGAGGGATGCTCTGCGGGCAGCTGGAGACAGCGCCCGGGTGCACTTATTATTGAAACCAGTTCATGGCCATGACAACACTCCCTGTGAGGGCACAACGGGATCTGCTGCCTTAGGAGCGAGGGCCAACTCCTCTGGCAAGGGCCATGGAGCTGCTCAGCTTGGGGGAAGCTCCTGGTGGCTTCTGAAATGGGAAGGGGACAGCAGTGTGGAGGGAGCAGCGTGGCTGTGAGCCAGCCCTGCCCACAGCCCCCAGTGTGGCACAGCCCCTTGCCCGTGGTGCCTGGGTAGCTCTGGGGTCCAGGCCG
>NW_010307796.1:23866-24694 GCF_000700745.2 Antrostomus carolinensis | reverse complement strand
GGTGGGGAAGGCAGATCCCATCCTTCACCTTCCAGTAAGCGCGTGTCTGGGCTCCCAGGTGTGGGATGTGTGATTCCCTCCAGCTCGCCGGTGCCATGCTGTTTTCCAGCTCACAAAGAATGTGTTTGCTCTACGGGAGCCCACCCCTGCCGCACGGAGCCAAGCCAGTCCCTGCATGGCAGGGCATGTTCCCGCTCAAAGTATTTTATCTCATCCCCACAACACAACGCCTGGTGCCAAAAAAATACCACCGTGCAGAGGATTTGTGAGGATGTTAAAGCTTGTCCTGAGCCATCCCAGCACAGGTGTGCAGAGGCGAGTGAGGGTCCCTCCGCCGCTGCCAAGGGCTGTGTCAGAGCCAGGGCTGCCCGATGCCGGGGGCACAGGACTGGGAGGGCACTATGGGGCTGGCACCAGTGGCTCAGCCCTTGTCTTCCCAGTGCCAAGAGCCCAGTCCAGTGCACCCACACATCAGGCTGGTTTGCAGGAGGGATCTGTGCTTCCCAATCCCACTGCCCTTTCTGTGGGAGCAGATCCACCTGTGGAAGGTCTCACCAGGGATGGATGGGCTCCTGCCAGCCCAGGAATGGCTGAAGAGGCAAACGAGATAAACTGTTTTCAGGTGTATTTGTAGGGAAGTTCAGGGAAGATATAAAGGGGAGAGGGTTCTGCTTCAACTGCAGCAGCTCTTGTACTGGGAGGATGTGTTGAGTTGGTGAGTGGTTCCAGCTACCAGGGAGGTGAGGCAGTGGGGTTTCAGGGGCACATCCCGAGGGTCAGAGCCTGCCTGGTGTTAGAGGGAGCAGGAAGATGCTGTGGTCATTCCAG
>NW_010307796.1:18037-23826 GCF_000700745.2 Antrostomus carolinensis | reverse complement strand
AATCCTCAGTGTTGGAGGCACATGGAGGGAGAGAGAGGATGCAGAAGAACACCTTTCACCGAAATCCCTGGGTTCTGCACTGAGCTCTGATGACACCTTGACTCTATGGCCAGGTAAGTTCCCCGGGTGTTTTCCTGCATCTCCAGGATTGTGCCTGAGCTGGATGTGTGCTCTCTGCTGGGAAGGCAGATGTTCCCTCTGCCCAGCTGGAAGAGGAAGCTCTTGTGCGGCCGGGGCCCAGGGAAGGTGCTTGCCCCCAGTGACACGGGGGTTTTGAGGAGAGAACATGGCAAAACAAGGGTTATTTGGAGGGGGGCTCTTCCTTGCCAGGTGTTAAAATCCTGACAACTCCTGTCAAAGGAGCCTTTCATGTAGACATTCCCGGGCAGCCCTCAACACGCCTGGGAAATAGAACTGCTCTGGAAGAGCAGAGGTGCATTATGGCAAGTTCTTTGGTAACAAATTCTCTCATTATACCATGTTATGACATGGATAAATCTCTGTTAAATAGCAGAGCGATTGCCCTGCAGGGAGAAAGGCTGCCGCTCCACACAGGCATGCCTCCACTGATAACCTTATCATGTCTTAACAGCTCCGGGATTGCCTTCAAAGATCCTGCCACAATAACAAACTCTTCTTTTAAGGAACTCCGTGCTGATAACTCTGGGCAAGAAAAATCAGGGCTGTGCCCTGTGTGGCCACACTCCCAGCTCCCTACAGCCACATTTCCAGCCACTGCCGGGGCAAAGCCCTCCCGTCTCACAAACCAGCCTGTTCACAACCCCCAGGCAAATGAGCTTTATGTTTTTAGGGTCCCAAGAGGCTCTATGTCCCCAGCTGTGTTTCCAGCCAGGAACAGCCCTCAGCAATGTACACTTTCCATAAGGGACAGCAAAAGGAGCATCTCGCTTGGATGCCAAGCAGAGTGGGTGCCTCTGCTCTTGGAGTTCACTGATATTCAATACTCACTGATATTCTGCCACACGTGTCTCTCTGTGCAGGGCTGTGCTGTTTGAGCTGATGTACTGGTGTGGTACCAGCTGATGTCTGCGCACCCAGCTGGCAGAGAGCACCCAGGCACCACGCTCCCCTCAAGCGCAAGGTAAGGCAGTTGCAAAGTGGCACTCGGGGGATCAAAACGCTGGTGTTTAACCACACAGACGAGCGCAGCCACCTCGAGCTGCTGGGTGCTCTTGCCATGGTCACGTTTCTGCCACCTCTACTAAGGGTGAACCTTGGGCTGGTCACTCATATCCATCCCATCCCGCAGCACTGGGACAAGCTGACCTCTTGAAACCAACCACATGTGGCAGCGAGGTCCCAGGCAAAGCCCACGCTGCTGCTCCTGGGTGTGGGAACATCTCGGGACACTGAACCCTTTCCCAGCTCTGGTGCATCAGCACTTCCAGCCCTCAGCCCCAGGATCTCCCTCACCCTTACAGAGGAGCTTGGCTCCGTTCTGCCCCTTGGGTCAGTTCTGCCCCTGGGCTCCTCCTGCCCCTATTTTTGGTTCCTGCTCTACCTCATGGCCTGTCAGTGTCTGCCTGCCCAGCTCTGCTACTTCTGAGGCCATCTCTGCTCACAGAGAACGTTGGAGAGCCTCTGTTATTGCACGTTTGCAGAGCACAACAGGTTCACGTGTCAGTGCGGCTTGTGGGTGCTGGTTTGGTATAAACAGCAGTAATAGCACTGAGCAATCCACCTGAACCTTACGTAAACTTGCAGAACGTATCTTCCTCGGGGTTTTTTCTGTAGTCATGCAGGTTTCAATGTCAACCCTCATCTGCTGGGTGAAGGTGGACCACTGTCTCTTCCCTGCCACTGTCATCTGTCCTGCAGTACAAGTCCAGAGCACTAGGAATCATAGAATCACAGACTGGTTTGGGTTGAAGGGACCTTCCAAGGTCACCTAGTCCAACCCCCTGCAGTGAGCAGGGACATCTTCACTAGAGCAGGTTGCTCAGAGCCCCATCAAGCCTGACCTTGAGTATCTCCAGGGATAGGGCCTCTACCACCTCTCTGGACAACCTGTTCCAATGATCTACCACCCTCATACTGAAGAACTTTTTCCTTATATCCAGTCTAAATCTACCCTTTTCTAGTTTAAAACCATCACCCCTCGTCCCATGTCTGGAAAAGCCACATTATTTAAGGACTAGCACAATGTAAGCATTAACCTCTGTTTCTCCAGGGACTTGGTACCCCAAAGTGTCTTTAAGTGGAGTTTGTTTCTCCTCCACATTGAAATGTGGCTACTTCTTGGGCAGGACAGGGGCCACACTGCACTGGTGCCAAACATGATGGGAAATCAGGGCATGGGAGTGGCAGAGCCCTGTGGTGCCATCAGCCCCAGCAGGGGTTTGCCAGGGTGACCTCGGTACTGCTGCTGCTGTGTCTGAGGAAACGTCCTGCACATCACAAGATCCCAATGAGCTGATGCCCCACAACAATTCAGTGACTGATACAGCTGCAAAGCAGCTTTACAATTAAATTGCACCATTAAAATTAAATCTCAGCATCCCCCACTGCCCACCTTGAGCAAACACCCAGGACCCCTCTGGAAGAGGCCACCACACTGCTCAGACCCATCTCTACTTCTGCACAAGAAGCGAGAGCAGGGAGAGGTGTTCTTCCCCTCACATGAAAAATACCCTGAATCTTCTGCGTGGAAAGACCTGCCAGCAAAGTCCGTCTCCCCCAGCCCTCCCTGGGCAGCAGAACCGCTAGGTAGGAGGATGTGTCCCAACAGATTCTGAGCTGATAAAATCTTATTTATCTTCAACTGTTGACACCGAAGCGTCTAGACTTGCCTGCTTCGGGAGGGCTGCAGCCAAGTCCTCCTTTCTCTCTTGAAGGAAATGATTTGCTCAACAATTACTTTTTCCACAAATCCTCCCTACCAGCCACCTCCTCCTCCTCCTCTTCTACATTCCACTCTCCTCATTAGCTCTACTCAAGACGTGTCCAGGACTGCAGTCAATGGATCCCAATAAAGCCACTAGCCTGGCAAGGGAGAGAGAAGAAAAGTGCTGCCTCCGGCTGCTAATTTCCTTGCGCTCTCCAGCAAGCAGCTGCGGAGCTTCATCCTGGGACAGGTTTGGACAGATCGCAGCGGAGAGGTGATAATAATGTGTCTGTCATCTTCCTCAGACATGTAGCATCTTGCAAACCGCAAATACCGTTAACCGGCTCGGACGAATCTGTTACGACAGATCCTGGAAGACTTGCCGACTACAGAGCTCACTTTTTTTTCTTTCTAATTTTTTTTAATAACCACTTTTTTAATCACTGGCCTATATAGCTTCTCACTGAGCTGGAAATTCCTCCCAAAGCTGCTTTGTTGCTCGTTTACTATGAGCTGGGTTGGAATTTGTCCAGTGCATCAGTGATGCCCAAGAAAAGAGCATCCACCGGTGCCTGAGGCAGAGACGCTGCCCTGGGGATGGTTCCTGGGGACCCCCACCCCTGTCTCCCCACATCTGTGGTCCCTGTACCATGTGGGTGATGCTTCGGGGTGATGGTCAAGGTGCTGCCAGCCATGCCCAGGCCTGGGGGGTTCTCAGGGTGCCTGGCAGAGCCCCCCAGCCTGGCACAGAACCCCTCTGCTCACTCTGGCCATCAGAGACCCCCACCCTGCTCCCCTGGGTACTGGTGACATGGGGCCAGGGCTGCCCATACAGCAGACAGAGCGCAGAGAGGCTGCGTGTGCTCCAGCCTGCATTACTGTGCTATTACTGCTAATTAAAATCTCTTGGTTCACCCCCAAAGGAACCCTCTCCCTTCCTTGCCTGGTGTGCACATCCTTAAAATAACTGCCAACCAGGATCGCAGCCGCTCTTAGTCACGGCTCAACCAGCCAGCGCTGGCACACTCGGGGGGTGTTTTAATCTTTTCTAGTAAGCCTGATTCCTTCTGTGTGTCCAGATACTCAGATCCTCTGACCAAGCTGGCACTGGAGTTCTCCCTCATCCAAAAAGGGAGCTGAAAATCCAGCAAGGCAGTTATTTCCTGCTGTGTTATCAAGACTGGATACAGGGAGCCAGCTGGGAGGGGAGGGAAGAGGCTGAGAGTCTGGCTTGGGAATCGCTGCTGGAAACTAAATGCAAAACTCAGAGCAGAAAGACCTGGACATGGGGAGACCACTGGCTCTCGCAGCATCCCTGGCAGGCTGTGCCAAGCGAGAGGGAGCTGCTTCTGCTTTCCTACAGCCACTGCCTGGAGCGGGTGCAGGCAGAGAATATGGTTTTCCAAGGGCACACCCAGCATCTGTCACCCCCTCCATTAGGCACCGGCCATTGGGGCTCCCAGGAGTGCCTTCAGCCGTGTTCCTCATGCTGTGAGCTGCAGCCCCACATGGTAAAACCCTTTGGTCTCAGTGATGTGGCATCTGATCCTGTGGTCTCAGTGATGTGGCATCTGATCCCAAAGGACTTGGCCAGTGCCGCTGACTGACCTGTTGGGACGCAGCCACTGCACTCCCCCGGGGCTCTGCAGGACCCAGATCACCACTGGGCCAGAGCACGGACCTGCCTTCCCTTCCACAGCCTATTTATTATCCCAGTTCCTCCAGCAGGTCCCTCTGTCCCCATCCCCCTGTGTGTTTCAGATCCCAAGGTGGAAGAGCTGACCAGAGCCACCCCATGGCCCCGACGCGTCCTGGCCCCAGCCTCTCCCGTAGGAAAGCGTTCCTTCCCGCCGGAGCAGCCGTTGCCAGTAAGTCGTTCCCTTGACCTGTGCATACCATACACGTTGGAGATAGTGGAGCTGATAGCGGGATCGTGTTGGAACATCACACACCGAATTCCTTTGCCTTTTTTCTTAATTCCATTGTGTCTGGGGCTCCTGGAGCCTCATCCACGCCCTGTGAGAGCTGGTGGAAAGCCTCCAGTGGGTTGGCTTCAATGGGCTTTGGAGCAGGCTGGTGCTGAGGTTGCTTTCCTCCTTCTGGCACGGCGAAATATCCATGCTCTTCTGCCCAGCTACTCGGATAAAAACAGAGATGTTTGTGGCTCAGAGGTAGAGTGTTGGGCTGTGCCTGTCCCCTCCTCATCTCCAGGTTGCTGCTGTTGGACAGGTCCCTCCCCAAAACATGCTGAGGTGCCAGGGAGAGTTTGAAGTGGGGGCTCATTTTCTGTAGATGCTCCTGGAGGTTTTTCTTTCCTCTTTACAACCACCTCTACCTCTACAAGCTTCAGTTACTGACCAGCAAGGGACAAGCCACCTCCTGCCACACCAATCATTTCCATCTTCCCCATTCAGTTGGCATCAGACAAACCATTCCAGCTCCTCCAGTGAAGCTTCAGTTAGTGACCAGCAAGGGAGAAGCCACCTCCTGCCACACCAATCATTTCCATCTTCCCCATTCAGTTGGCATCAGACAAACCATTCCAGCTCCTCCAGTGCCCACATTCCACCTGCAAGATCTATGGAGCAACTGGAACCAGTGTCACACTGGTCAAGCGCTGGGACACAGACCAGTTTGCTGTGGGTGACTGCTGGATGGTGTCCATCACAGCAGGAGCATCCCCCGTCAGCCATGAACCTCTCCAGCCTTTCTATCACAGGCTCTTGGCTCCCTGAAGCAGCAGACAAGACCCTGGACGTGGCACAGAGCCCCTGCCTGGGGTAGGGACCCCCCGAGCTGCTCAGCCCCGGGGTTTGTCCATCTCTCCCAGTGCCCGGGGCTCGGTGTGAGCCTGGGCAGCTGCCCCACGCTGGGGGCTCAAGCTCCCGCGTCCTTTTGCAGCCAGGCCACGGGAAGCCAAAGAGCCCATTAACACTTCTGCTGG
>NW_010307796.1:14613-17920 GCF_000700745.2 Antrostomus carolinensis | reverse complement strand
AACCAGCCGAGATCGGCTGGCGGCTCCGGCGTGTTCGGGCAGCGCCGGGGAACCGAGAGCCCTGATGGCTTCCAACAAGCAGGCAGGCTGCCGGCATGCCCCGTCTTGCAGCGCCGCAGCTCCCGGTCCCCTCCCGGCCCCGTCCAAGCAGCCTACCGCAGCGGGGTGTGAGCCCATGGTGAAAACCTTATTTTCAGTATCTGGCCATTGCTCTCTGCTGATAAGAAGACCATTAAAAATGCAAAGGGAGGTGGCGGCAGCCTGGAGGGTTTTCCACAGCACAGACCAGTGCGGCCGCTTTGGTTCAGAGTTTGCGGTGATGTGCTGTGCTCAGATCCTGGGAGTTGGGACATCCAACATCACCCACCCGCTGCCCAGTGTCCCTCTGCAAGGACAGACCTGGTTCTGGTAACGTGAGCCCCAAGCCCCTGTCCCAAATCTTTGCCCCTTCTCTGTTTGCTCATTGCCTAAGTTTAGAAATTCAGCATTTTAAGGCTGGAGAGAAGCAATGATGATCCTCTGGTGTGACTCCCGGCCTAAGACCCCTGCCTACTTGTTCTGTAGGTGCCTGCTTGAAGCACAGCTTATCTTGCAAGAGATATGCAGACTCTTCATTTGAATACTTCAGGAGTTGGAGAATCCACCGCATTCCTTGGTAAATTGTTCCTATGGTTAATTATCCCCACTGTTAAAAAATTTCCACCTTGTTTCTAGTCTGAATTTGCCTGGCTTCAGCTTCCAAGTGCTGGATCTCATTATGTCTTTTTCTATCAGATTAAAGAACTGTCTGCTATCAGGAACCATCTCCTGCGCAGGCTGCGATCAAGCCACCCTTACTCTCCTCGTGGAGACCTTTCATGCAGAGCATTTCTCTGGTATTGCCCTACAAGGCATCTGTTCCAAATCTTTCATCTTCTTTGGATCTCCCTCCCAAACCTTTTCTGTTTTGTCAACAGAGGGTTTGAAGTGTGGACATGGGAACCATGTGGGCTCGGTGATGCCTTGCTCCCCTTGCCTGGGTGATGCTCACCTGCAGAGCAGGCCACCCCACCGTGCAGCCAGCTCATCTCCAAACGGTCTTTGGCCACAAGCCCGGGGCTCCTTAGGACCCTGCTTTCCTAAACATGGGAGAATGGATAATGCCAATTCTCCCAGAGGAACAGCCAGATGGATTCAGTCAAAACCCTTCAAAAATAAGAGTCTATTGGGTTACACACTTCCATCAACTAAAGCTGATAATGGTATCAAAAAAACTATGCCAAATCATTTGACAAGGTGACTTGCACCGAGCTATTTGGTTTGGCATTGCCGGTGCACCAGCTGTCAGCTCCTCCTCAGCTGGATTCTCTGTGAGCCTTCCTCTGGGATGAGGGCTCCTCGCTGCTCCAAAACGCTGCCTGGCAAGGCAGCTCTACCCAACTCACAGCCAACGCTCACAACAGCCCTGGTGTCAATTTGCTGCAATTAATCTTAAAGTATTCAGAAGCCATGAGGCTTCCCTAGCTAGGGATGACATAGGAAGTGTATTTTACTGTTGTTTCTTTCAAAGTGCTGAATCAAACCCTGCGTGTCCTTCAGCACACCGAGGTGGTTCATTCAGCAACCCTTGACTGGACCACCACCACTGAGCTGTCTGGTGTCCCTGTCCCCAGCCCTGCTGACCATGTGTTCAGCTTTCCTTCCCAAGGGCCTGCACTTCTTAGCAGCTCTCCTAGTCTTGTACACTGCTATGTACACGTTCACAGTTCATATAGAGAATCACACCGCGTCCAGACATTGTTATTTGTGTATTGACTGTTTTGCAATATATAACGTATGGGGTTTTGCTGAATTCCTTTCCCCATTTCACCAGGACAGACTTCCAAGCACAGCAGGGGCAACACAGACTCAGGGTGAGCAGGAGGAAGGCAGCAGCTCTGTTTTCCAGCACAAGAAGTGTGGTTACATGGCTGTGACAGCATCAGCTGGGAGGAGATGGAGTGAACCTGGCTGTCACCGCAGCAGGGCTGCTCTTCATCTGGCAGCCTCGGCAAGTGGGATGGTCTGCACCCGTGTCGGTGGTCCTGCAGCGCCTGCTGTTTCGAATGAAACATCCCCTGTGCTCTCCAGGGTGCGGGATGCTGCTGACCCACTCCTGTTCTCCGCGAGGCTCAGCTTCAGCGCAGTGAAATCTGGGCTGGTGGGTGCTGGTCCTGCAGCCAGCCTGCTTTTGCGGGATGCACAGTCACCCCGGGGTTGTGGTTCAGAGGTCCACACGTCCCACCGACTGCCCTGCCGAGTACAGAAGCCAGTTCAGGTAATTGACTCCTCTGCTCCAGACCGCTTCCCAGGAGGTCCCTCCTCGCAGCCGTGTGCTCAGCTGGTGGGCACGTCCTCCACAGATGCTCACAGCAGCTCGTGGCACCTTCACCGGGCATCTCCAAGTCCAGCTGCTCCCCTGGAGCTGATGGGCTCTCACAGCATCCATGTGGCACTGGCTGCTCCGCCGGAAAGGAGACCTTAATGCAAAGGCTTGAGGAAAAAAAAAGCAATCCAGTCCTGATTACAGAGCTCCCAGGAGGACACGGCAGCTCCGGGAGCACGGTCAGCACGGGGTGACACTGAGACAGTCTGGGCTCAGTTCAGTCAGAGCTGTGGGAAGGTCCCAGTGGCTGAGGGGGCTCCAGCGAGGGCAGGGGCTGCCAGGGCTCTGTGGGACTGACTGGGGCAGCCTCCTGCTGCTCCCTCTGCTCTTTGTGGGGCAACCGACCTAAAACACCTCAGTGGCTTTTTTAATTTACTCCCTGCAGCTGCAACATGCCTCATCTGGGACAAGGGAAAGGTATTTACTAATTGCTCATTAAGGTGAGTGCAGAGAGTGTCTTCAGTGGGTGCTCTCTCCATGTTTTGATGTGCATGAACACACCCTGCAGCAGCACTGTCCAAAGCTGTGTCTGCTCCATCCCAAAGCCACCCTACCTGTGGACATCAGACACGTCCAAGCTGGGACAGCTGGGACAAGGCACCGTGCATGGCTGTGGGTTCAGTTTCTCTTCAGGTGCTTTCCTGGCATGGGAATTCCCTGCGCAGCATTGCTCTTGGCTGGTGTGAGTTATCCCCCAATAGGGATAGGATGGGCTGGAGTCATGTCCTGCCCAGAGGACCTTCAGTTTATTCAAAACCTAATGCAATGCATCCTTCAGCAATATCTTGTGAGGAAAGACGGTGGAAAAGAGTGAAGGATCAACCACCTTGACAAGGGCAAGTTTTATTTAATCGCAGTGCTGGTCCCAAGCCTCCATCAACTCAGCTCAGCAGTGAAGCTCCA
>NW_010307796.1:11197-14464 GCF_000700745.2 Antrostomus carolinensis | reverse complement strand
CCTCCTGCCCGCTCTCACCGCGATGCTCCGGCAGCAGCGCGCGGAGCAGCACTCACCAGTCACAACCTGGGGTCTGTCTCCACAAAGACATCCGAGGATGCTTTCTGTCTACCATGGGAAGGTCTGTCTGGGCAATTAAACACATCAGCTTCCAAAAATAAAAGTCATTATCACACCTCAGGCTGATGCATCGCTCCCGGTCTGCTCTGCCTGTTTTGTGACAATGTCAAACCGCTGCCCCGGAGGAAACCCTGTCGCTGCCTCGGTCTGTCAGTTGTCTCGTCCCGGCCTTTCTGCTCCGTTAACATTTCCCAGAGGAGCAAACCCTCCCACCTCGCCCGTGCCGCCGAGCGGCTCTCCCAGGCGCTCCGGGAAGCGTCCGCCGCAGAAATGCCTCTGACACCGGCTGCAAATGCTGTTTTTCCCTAAGAACAGGGACAGCGCTGCACTAAGCCAGCAGCCGGGGGTGAATTTAGGAGCTTTTGCCACCAAAAGCAAAGCAGCCATTGTACATTCTGCTGGTTCCTGGGTCCCTGCTCTGCAGAGACTCCTCTGCCCAGCTGCAGACGTGCGGGCAGTTCGGCCGGGAACCAAACCGGCATCTCCGCTCCCGAGGAGCAGGCGGCTGCGCCCGCATCACCCACGGCACCATGCCAGGCAGCCTTCCCCCTGTCATTAACACCCTGCTCTGTCAGTGCTGTCACTGCTGGAGAGTAAGTTACTCTTCTAACAGGAGATGGAAGAGGATTGTAAATGACAAGCAAGAATTGACAGCAAAGCTGAGAGTGGCCCCGCTAGAAGTGAGCAAATGTGCCTCTGGCAGCGATCGCTGGCCAACATGCAGGGAAGCACCATGAGAACAAGGCAGGAACTTCCCAGGATGTTCCTCCAGCTCTGCAATTTTGGGGACATTTACCCACAGTTTAGGGAACTGCTGCAAGAGAAATTACATTCGGACCACTGTGCCTAACAGCCCTTTTGGAGAAAATCCCTGACCAACAAGCACTGATGTTTCCTACATGTTCTGTTTTCTAGGGTCACCTGTGCAGGTGAAGTCCCCATTGGGTGGTGGCCACGTCCTGCAGTCACCCCACACGAGTGTGACCACCCAAATCACCATCTGCAACCACAAGCATCTCTCTAGTGAAGGTAAGAAGACATGCAACTTACTGTCCAGGTGGCTGACTTGGCGGTGCTGGATTGCTGGAAGGTCACCTCAAAGTGGTGGGGACCGGGGTAGTCGGTGTTGGAGGGGATGACAGGAGCTGGGGACATGGCGTCGAAGGTAGAGCTGGGCTGTGAGTAGGGCGAATGCGTTGGGACATTGGAGGTGTGCTCGGAGCTGTAGGGGCTGGTGGAGGCTGCTCTGCTGCCGATGCTCTGATCCATGCTGTTGTTCAGCAAATTGAACTGGGACTGGAGGAAGGGAAAAGGGGAGGAGGGAAAGCAAAAAAAAAAAAGAAAAAAGAAAACACCAGGCAGTTTAGAGGATGGAAACCTCCTCAGCACCCTTCTGCAGGGCTGGGTGTCCTGTTACAGCCTCCTTAAAGGGCCAGCCCGCCCAACGCCAGCCACCAGAGCTGCTCTGGGTCGCTTGGGCTTCTCAACAGGTCATCACTTGTGAAGGGAGAAGCTCAATGAGCTTAAACCATCCCCTTCTCCCAGCTCCATCCTCTCTGGGGACAGCGGGGTGCCCAGATCCCTGGGTCTCCACACGCCTGGCTGTGCAAAGCTGCAATTTTGGCTGCGGGGGGAACGGGCAGGGATTTCCTGGGGTTTGCTCAGGTGTGAGAGATGCCCTGTGGTGGGTGGGAGTGACGGCCCCGTCCCACACACAGGGCTCTGCTCCATGGTGGCCTTTCCAGCCGCCGGGACACCGAGTCCCAGGGAAGCCACCATGATGCTGGCACGAGGCCACCACCAGCCCCCGGACCGGGCATTGCTCCCACTGCGACAGCATCACAGAACATCCGACCCATTTTCCAGATGTCTCCACGTGCACCCACTCATCCCGAATGCACAGAGGCAGAGCGCTCCTGGAAGTGTTTCTCCATGAAGAGCCGGCTCTGAATGGTGGTTTGTGGGATTCGTTTCCCAGCGGGATGTTCACTTGCAGCAGCTTCTGCTGGTGCAGCTCTAATTTGGGGAAAACCTCAAACCTCCAGAGCGCGTAGCTTGCGATGCAGCACACTGCAGGGAGGTCACAGAGCAAAGGTTCCTATTTATGAATGTACTGGCTCCTATTCCAGACGTGCTGGACCTAATCCTGACTTTTTACAATTTTTTTTCTTGTTCCTCTTCTGAACAATGACTGTCAGCTACTTCCAATACGAGCTGGCATCTCTTTTATCTGCAGGCATAGCCTAAGCAAAGCTACGCTCTCAAAAGCCACGTGGCTAAAGCAGCTTAAATCTTTCATCTGAAAATCAGACCAGAAGCAAAATAATTTTTTCTATGGTGGAGAAATAGACTAATATTAAAAAATCCATGTCCCAAATGTAACTGCTTCTCCAAGCAGGTGGGATTTTTTTTTCTCCAGACATCTGCAATTCTTGACTTGCTCAAGGGTTGCTGTCCTGGTGCGTACGAGCCAGCGGCACGTGGGCAATCCCAGTGCTGGCTGCTGCCGGTGGGTCACCAGGCACAGTGGCCATGGCATTGCCACTTGTCACCCTGAATCCCTGCAGCACCCGGGTCAGAGGAGGAACGTGGCCACTTCATTCACCTAGTTCCAGCCCCCCACCTTCCCCCCGCAGGGACCGTCTCTCCAGCCACCAGCACCCACTGGGACAGCTCCAGGAAACCAGTAGCTACTGGCAGGCGGCTGTCCCCGTCCCTCAGCCCAGCCAGCTCAGCCATCTGCCTTCTCCTCCGAAGGGCTGCGAGGCTCACGGCTCAGGAATCAAGAGACGTGTTTTAACTTGGGATCCCAACCTCACCCAAACGTCTCCGATGTATAATGGTTTAAAGGCAATCATCCTTCTCCAGGAAAGTTCTCCTGCATCTCTCACAAGGTCGTTGGAGCCTGTGACTAACTGGAGGAATGCTGAACAAGATCTGGCTTGCTTTTACACATACAGCCATTTTCTCCCCTAAAATATGTGTGCAAACCCCTCTATTCCTTCTCGCCACTCTGTAAATAGCTCTACCAAGGACAAACCGCCCCCACCCCAGCTTTCCATGATCCCAGGCTTCACCTGGAGAAAAAGTTACAAGAAACTGCAGCAAAATGGGTGTTAAAAACATGCATGGAAGTTCTTGCTGTCC
>NW_010307796.1:9706-11128 GCF_000700745.2 Antrostomus carolinensis | reverse complement strand
GGTGACACCGGCTGCAAGGCCACAGCACAAGCCACCCTTGGAAAGCAAAGCTCAGGCATGGGAGAGGAGGAAGAGCAGCGAGGGGCAAGGGATTGCTGCTTGTCAGGGCTGATCCGCAGCCCGAACCACCCGGGAATGCCACAAGGAGCTGCTGTGTTCCCCTGGGACATCGGGGGAGGCTGCACCCGCATCCCAGCCCAGCCCTGCACTGGTTTTGGGGATGGATGGAGCTGCACTTGAGGAGCAGACCCGGTGGTTTCAGTGCCACCCTGGCACACGTACGTGGGAGAAGCAGGCTGCGGCCGGACCGCACGGCAGAGCCCGGCACGTGTGCTCATCTCCTGCTGGAATGGGAACAACCGGGAAGCCCTTCACCTCCCGGCAGTGTCTGCTGCTCAGGAGCTGCAGGGTGGGCCAGGGGTGAGGTGGCCCTTGGAAATGGCTGGGAAAATACTCCACAAAAGTCATCCCTGCATGATTTTGTGAGGTTGCGATGCTTAGAGGCAGGTTGTGAGCAGCTGAAGCCTGCGGCTGGAAAGGTTAAGGGCAGGGAAATTGAGAACAGCATCTCTGCACGGAAGAGAGCCTTCCCTCGGGAAAAACAGCAACCTCGTCACACACGAAGGAGACACGGGACCCGGAGTGTCACCTCTGCCAGCACAAAGCAACAGGCAGCACCCCGAGCACCGGGGCTTTGGGAATCTGCTGGCAGGGATACCCAGAGGCAGGTGCAGGGGTGAAAATGACCAACTTGGTTTTAAAAATTGACTAAATTTTGGAAATATTCCCTTAAAAAAACAAATTGAAGGAGTGAGTGTTTGTGTGTGTATGTCTGTAAATATACACACACCCCTATGTTTATACACACACACGGATAAATATCCACAACTGCAGCAGCCACCTCCCAAGTACCAGCACTACAGGACAAGAGGAGACCCGGACATATGGGCTTTAAACCAATGTAAGTGAGACAAAAAAGAGGGATGAAGTAATTTCTGGTCAGGAAATGCAGCACTGCACCTCTCTAACTGCACCTATGCCCATATCTAACTTTTCCTAATGCCAGAGTGCAGACGCAAAACCCTTTTGATGAAGAAAGCAACCTCAGCACTTGAGGACAGGGCTGCAAATGAATCTCCTGCCAGCGCAGGTAGCCCTCCATCTGCTCTGCCCTCCCAGAGACCTCACACCAGGGTAGAAAAGCCAGTGCTGGGCACAGGTACATGCTGTGAACTCAGCTGCAGAGATCCCTGGTGGAAGAGAAACTGGTGCTGGTGGTGCCCAGCACCGCAGGACGTTCCTCGGAGGGATGCTCCCCTCCTGTCTGTGCATACACAGGTGAGGGACCCTGCACCCCTCTGCACCAAGGGTTTAAATCACACCTTGGGCTTTGCAATCACCAGATCAGGTAAAGCAAGGGAG
>NW_010307796.1:8192-9633 GCF_000700745.2 Antrostomus carolinensis | reverse complement strand
GTTTCGGGCGGGGGCCCGGAGCAGCCACAGCATCTCCATGCAGCCACGGGATGGGGAAAGCTCGACCCGCTCCGAGCCCTCCCGCATCCCACGCAGCAGCGGGCACAGAGGCTCAGCTGGCAGATGAATTCAAAGAAGCAGCAAAGCAAAACCCATAAATAACCAGTAGCACCTACCGTGGTATAATGCTGCATCGGGTCGCTAATGTACAGCATTTTAGTCGTCTCGGGATTCGCAGAGCGCTGGGAAGCGTCCTGCCACCGGAGTCATGGGGTCGGGGCGGCAGCGGGGACGGCCGGGGTGGGAAGGCAGAGGGAGTGCAGGGGAGTGGGGCTGGGACGGGCAGTGCCAGGGATGCTGCACTGGTCACCCGTGTGCCGCCGTGTGTTGGCTTTTTTGCCTTTTTCATCTCCCTTAGTTCTGTCAACCAGCTGCATCCAACAACAAAACGGGGCCCACCCCTTTCTGTCCCTCATGACTATTCATTAAAGCACAGGGCAGGCCCCAGCTTGCCCAGTGATGGACTGGGCGATACCAACCATTCCCACTGCAGGGAGAGCAGGGGTCCAGCTCCATCACCAAACCCACCCAGATCCACTCCAGAAAGCTGTTTGCAGCCGCATTGGGCTGGAAACCCATTTGGCAAGTACCCTTCACCAGCAGACAGAGGTGGCTGCACTCGCATCGACCAGACCAGACTCTGAGAGAGCTGCATGTCTCAGAGATACGGAGTTATCCCTGTCTAGATGGATAGATAGGGATAGGTGTGGATAGATGGATATCTAGATGAATAGATATGGGCAGAAGGAGATAGATATGGATAGATGGTGAGGCAGATATCTAGATGGACAGATATGGATAGATATCTAGATGGATGGACATGGATAGGTAGATAGATAGATAGATAGATAGATAGATAGATAGATAGATAGATAGATAGATAGATATAGAATAATAGAATCACAGAATGGTATAGGAAGGAAGGAACCTTAAAGATCATCTAGTTCCAACCCCCCATATCTAGGGCAACCAGGCAGATTTCTTTCTGACTCGAGGTAGAAGTGTTTCCTACAGCCAGAGCCCACCACGGAAGGCTGCGTGCTGAAGCAGATAAGGAGTTCAAAGAGTGCCGTGGTGTATTTGGAAAGGTGGAACCAGTGTCCATCTCCCAACACCGGTGTGCACGTGCAGCCCCACACACAAGTAGGTCAGTGCAGTGCTGTATGTAAAGCCTGAAGCACTGCACAAACTGCCAGTCCTGAAATTGTCATTTCTAAGCAAAAAGGAATTGTTCACATCTTCCGTTACAGCAACTCCTCCCTGAGGACCCTGAAACAGGTTTTTAGGAGCAACACAACATCCATTTGATGCCGAGAGGGACCATCAGGAGGGCAGGTCAGGGAGTGTTTGGGTGTCCTGCTTGAGGAGCAGCCCCAGTGCT
>NW_010307796.1:0-8160 GCF_000700745.2 Antrostomus carolinensis | reverse complement strand
CCCAGCGTCGGTGAGCACCGGGAGCCGCAGGCGTCACATGTGGACTGAGCCGTCCCTCCACTGCGGTCCCACCTCTTGTCTTTCAGGCCAGTAACATCACATTATCTGTACATTTATTTCCTGTATGATGCATTTTGGTGCTTCCAGCCAGTGGGAGCTGGCTGGGGCTCGCCGGCACTGGCAGCACCCCAGGCTGCACCAGCTCTCGCCGAGCTCGGCTTCGGTTACAGTGGGAATGAGGAGAAAGGCGATGGCTCAGCGAGGGGCAGCTCCCCAATTAGCACCACCGCCTGATCCCTCTGCCAGGCTCCTGCCCGCTGCAGACAAAGGCCAGGGAAGGGAGGGAAAGGGAGGGAAAAGCGAGGGAAAAAGGGGCTGGGGGAGGGGACGCAAGCTGGTGAGGAGGGAAACGGCGGCTTTTGGGAGGGAGATGCTGCCAACGGCCAGCGTGGATTCAGGGATGCTCCCAGGAGACCACCCTGCTCGGGGAGCTGGATGTACACAAGGCACCTGCACATCTCACACCCACCATGCTTTTCAAACCCTTTGCTTTAGACAGAGACGCATCGGCTTCTTGGAGGAAAGCACCAGCAGCAATGGCAGGGACCCTTGGGGACCACGGTGGGAGCAGAGCTGGGTGATGGGACCGTAACGTGTCCCTCCAGAAGCTCTGCCTGGCCAGCAGCTTACACACAGCTTTTACTACACAGCATGTTTGTACCAGAGCGAGTTCTACCCTCCTCCTGAGCAGGAACTCGAGCTGCATTCAGCGCAGAGCCGCTGCTGCAGGCAGCAATGTGACCTCTTCATAACGGTCTGAGTCTTGGGATTGTCCTGTGCAGGGACAGGAGTTGGACTCCACGATCCTTGAGGGTCCCTTCCAACTCACAACATTCTGTGGTTCTATGAATAAGTAGCCACTAGTTTAGGGAACACTGGACCACTCAGCCACAATCCTGCAGTGCCAGCATGGATGACAGGATGTCAGACCCTGCGCTGATGACAGCAGCGTGGCACCTGCAGTGTTCGTGTTCGGTTTAGGAACCCACAACCATCCCACTTCCTACCCCAGAGCCCCCAGCTCACTGTGGGGAAAACAAGTTTGTGTTTGATGCAGCTCCCATTTGCACGGTCAGAGCACACTCACCATGACCGAGTCATTCATGCTTCTCATCTGGAAGATGTCCATCGTGACCTCTGTGCGGTTGGAGACCTCATTGCTGCCTGCATGGTTGGATGGAGGGAGGTTGAAGTAGGTGCTGTCTGGCTCCCTGTGGAAAAGGTGATGGCAGACAGTCAGCTATCCCGCTCTCCAGCACAGCCAGTCCCACCACCGCCCAACAACCTGCAATTCCCTTCAACCTTGTCCCCTTCTCAACTACTCCCTCCTTCCTCTGCTTTTATTCTCACGTGGCACAGCAGGCTTTGCTCAGGCATACTGCTGCCTGGTGGGTAAAGCAAGGAGATGGGAAGTTTTCATCCACCCAGCTGCTCTACAGTATCTGTCACCTCGGGACGTCCTTAAGTGAGAGGATCCCAAGCAAAAAAAGAGGATGAAATGAAGCACAGTCCTTCCTTGCATGATTAGAGTGTGAGGCTCAAAGGCCAGAGGACTTGTAAAAGTCCTGGTGTGGCTGGAAGATGTTTTATTTCAGAAAATGCCTATTTTAATTAGGCAGCTACCAAACCTCATGACCTCATGAGTGGAAAGTGGCAAGGAAGAGCACATCCTCCCAGGCTCGAGCTGCCTAGTGTCACCAGGGCAAAGGGTGAAATGGTCTGAGCAGAGAGATCGGAGTCTGGGAGTAAAATATTGGATGTGGAAATGTGAAAACTGGAGAATGCAAAAGAAACTCGTCCCTTGGGGCCACAGCAATGGTGTGTGCTATCACAGCCTACGGAGCAAAGGGCCACGTCTGCCTCAGAATATAAGTCAAGGTGAAAGATCAACCCCCACTTACAGCGTGCTCCAGAGGTGCTCAAACGTTGTGCCTTCATCATCTGGAGATGACTGGGACATCTTCACAGAGGGGGAGTCTGACAAAGGATAGATCGCTCTAGGGACAAAGACAAACAGCAAGGTTACCATGGCTAGAGGGTCATCTCACGCCAGCAAAGCAGCCAGAGAAGGGCAGGAGCTTCCCACCTGGCTCCCAGCGGGACAGAAGGGACCGGAGCCCCAAAGGACCCATCGTGGGGGACATGGGGACAGTGCCCTAACCCCGCAGTGGACCACAGGCAAGGAGCAGGGTGCAGAAGGGGTGACCTGAGCTCAGCCTGTCTCGACAGATGGCTTGCACAGGACAGGAGGGACTGGAAAAACCTTCAGCATGAGCTGGGACTATAGAAAGCAGAATAAACCAGCCAGGCTTTCCCTCAGGGTGGTGTTTCTGGTGATGACATCACAGGACAGGGTTCTTACAAATATGTGAGTATTTTGGAAAGGGTATTGAGATGCCAGCTGCTGAGCGCTGACCCTGTGACTCCAGGCTCCCATTTAAGATGTTTACGATGTTCTTCAGCGTGGCTACAAGCAGCTCCCCCAGCCCTGGACAGGCTTCACACAACTGTTCTTAGTAGTCACTTTAGACCAGCTTCATTCAGAAAAAGGCTTTGATTTTCGGGTTAGATACAGCAATACCAAACCCTGGAGTATCAGCTCTCTGAGTCAAACTGAAACCCCAGCTAGGAGGCAAAAAAATAATCTTGCAGCAAGACTCAGAGCTGGAGATACCTTGTTGCAGCCCAGGTTTGGGCTGTACTGGGTGGTCCCTGCTCTGTTGTGGGGAAATCCTCTGCTGCACATCTGGGGAATACGGGAGAGGCTTTCCTGTCTGTGATTCACAGCAGTGCCACAGATTCAAACCACAGACTGTGCCCTGTAGGCTGGTATATGGAATATCTTCAGCTGCCACCAGCTCCAAGCACTGGGAGGAGCTCAGGCATCCCTCACAGCCACTGTCACTTAAACAACTTCAAAAGAAGCCTGCCTATTCTCATGTAGCCCTTCAGCCCTCATCCTGGTTTATCCATTTGAGGCACGGGGCAGCTTTTATCCCAGGAAGATCATTTCCCAACAGGCTAAGGTGTTTTTCTCAGGAAGCTCTAGTTGCAAATGCCCGCACACCACAGAGGCACAGACAGGTAAGACACCCAGTGCACAGTGCAAGTTTGCGGTGAAGCCATGATGCTGATATCCTAAATCACTTGTTCAGAAGTTAAAATGACCCTTCCTACTTCCAAGCAGTTTCCAAACATCATTGAACGGAATATTTTGCCCCTCAGGAACGTCCCCTCTGCTTTGCAGACGGGGCAGTGTCACTGGGGGAAAGCACACGCTGTTTCCCCGGGATGGCAGATGGGAAGTCCATGGCAAAGCTGTTTCTTCAGCCAAAGCCGCCTGAATGCTACTGCACGGGATGGCCAGGGTCATCCTCAGCCCAGCCTGTTCCTCCTGCCCCTGGACAATGTTTCTTGGCCTCATTCAAGTGCAGACGGAAGCACGCAGCGTGCCCTGGCTCTCCTCTGTGCCCAGCCCCTCTCCAGCAGTGCCGCGGAGCCATTTTGAGCCTCGTGCTGCCTTCCTCCTCTGGCAGCCCCGCCATGCCACCATCCTCCTCCTCCTCCCTCACCCACTCCCCAGAAGCAGCAGGGCCACTCCTCTGCCCTACCCAACATGAGTGTTCCCCAGGCACCATCGGCTGCTCCCTTCACCCGCGCCAGCGTTAGCATCTCCTTTCAACTCGGTACCCACATCTAATAGCGAAAGCCTGAGAACTTCCTGCTTTGGGGCTGGAGCCGAAGAACACGAGGGCAGCTGCTCTCTAACTGAGTGATGCTCAGGGTCGCCCAGGCCCCTTGAGTCATCTGGGGATGGGGGTTAAACCGAAAGCAGGGCAGTGTCCCCTGACACTGAGCCCGGGCTGCTTTCTGCTGCCTGGTGACTCCTCTGCCAGACACGGCATCTGCAGATGCTCTCCCAGGGGGGTTTGTCACAGCAAAGGAGGGCTCCTTCCCCATGGACCTCACCACAGACTAACTAGCGATGAGAGCCTGGTCTCCTCCCATCCCTCCTCGTGACACACAGAGAAATGAAAGGACCTACGGGGCAGCTTTGAGAAGAGGAAAAGCCCAGAGCTGAGGCAGGCGACTGCTGGTGGCCTTACCCTGCTTCCATGCTGCTTTCCCTGGCCTGGGTCAGCGGCAGGTTCAGGAAGGAGCTGGGCTTTTCTCTTTGGTGGAGAAAGCACCTCCGCACCGCCCCGGCTGCGTGGGCATCATGGGTGACACCAGCTCTAACCACGTGGCTGCACTCGTTTTCAAAAGGGAAAAAATCTGAATATTTTAAGGGCGTTTTGGAAGTTCCCTTTCTCTTTCACAGCACAAGCGGTGCTTGCAAAGCCAGGTCAGTATCTTCTCACATTTGAGCTCTAAACTCCGTGGTATGAAGAGCAGCACGGGCTGTGGGTGTTGTTAATGCACATCCCTGCTGCAGCCATCGCTGCACATCCTGGGAAAGCATCTCTGCAGTGAGAATGACAGCCTGGCACCTCGGATGATAAAGAATCTCAGCAGACTACACAAATAATGATCTCTGAGGTTGGCAGTGGTCCTGATGACAGTGTAATTTACTCTAAAATGAGGTACCATCTAGAGTCCATTATGTGATGAATGGTGGAGATATTCACATCCAGGGAAATGGGGAAAGTGCTCTGATGGTGTGGTCCAGCAGAAGGAAAAAACCCCATGGGAAGCACTGAGGACCCTGTGGCACAGCCTGATTAAAGCAGAACTAGGAAGAGCCTTAGAGACTGATTCCGCATTGCTAGATGGCTTGGATGTAATTACCTTGCCAGTACCTGGAGGCTATCTAAATGGCTCTGGGAGGGGACTAACCTGGGGCCAAACACATCAGCAGTGGCAGAGCTCAGACCTGCTGTAGCCCAGGCTCAGCTTCTCCACCACTTCCAGCCCCCAGGTCCATTTGGAGGCTATGTCACCTCTGCCATCACTGTGTCACCTCCCTGATGTCCCCTGCTTCCCAGCACCAAAGGAAAGACCTGAGGTATCACCTTGACTTTTCTCTAGCCAAACCCCCAGCAGGAGGATTTAACACCTCCAGAGACCCAAACCTGCCTACTGAACCTAGGACCTCTGTCCAGGGAAGGGTACAGCAAGGTGTCCCCTGTCCCTTCTGCCCCACTGCAGATGGGAGGTGATGGGGGATGCTTGGCATGGCTGGCACAGGGGCTGCACCCGTGGGCACATCAGCAGTGGGGGGAACCTGTGGCAGGACCTGCACCAGATTTCTGGCAGGATTATAGAGGAAGAAAGGCTGAAAGGTGCAAACTCGGGGGTTGGGTGCTGGGCGCCGAGGCTGCCGGAGCCAGTTGCCTGGTTTCACTGGGGAGAGCTGCTCTCCGCCGTTCCCTGGATTGCTGCTTCCCTCTGTTGCTGCTACTCGGGGCATTGCAGGGAAATTGCACACGGGAAAAAAGGCCAGGAATACGGAAGGGAATATCCATCACCTCCGCTTGCGCTGGGGCTCAGCTCAGTCCCTTGCTGGTTTAGCATCCCCCGGGGCTGCGGGAGCTCCAGGGCTGGTTCCTTCTGGCCACAGACCTTCCCCGTGAATCGCCACTGCCGTGATTTCCCAGGGATCAGTATGGAAATACTCAGTGTCCGCAGTCTTTTCCCCACTGCCAGGACTTTGGTTATATCTACAAAGCCAAGTCAGCCCCAGCTCAGCTGCAGCAGCCGTTCCTCCCCCAGGCCCACACAAGGAGAATGAAAAGCACCCGCCAAGGTCTGCTACAGCCGTCCTGAGACAGGGGAACAACTCTGCAGAAGCAGAGCAGATGAAATTGCATATATTCAACCATGCTTCATTCATGTTTTGACCACAGAGCAGGAATATATTCTTAGGATTATAATAAATTCAACGTCCCTCTCTCACCAATATCAGGAAGGTGAAGGGTACCGCGGGCGTAACGAGGGGGCTGAACCTTGAGGAGAGCGATGCCTGGCAGCTGAGTTTCCGCTCTCTAGAAGCAGCATCTTTGATCTCATCATTAACTTTAAGCCTCAGTTTTAGGCACTTAGAAATGTCTGTTGCTATTTCACCCAGCAGTAACATGTTCACCCCTATCCTGCCACTCTAACAGCCCGGAATGAAATGTGACAGCATTTTGCAGCCACCTTAAAAGGAGATAAATGCACAGAAGCCTGTACAACCGGGCTATTCCTAATCCCTAAAGACTCCTGGCCCATCCTGAGAGAGGAAGACTTTGGGGACCTATTTCCAACTCTCACGTTGAGCTGTTGTGTATTGCTTAATGGTTTGTGAACTGGCCCCTGGAGCTTCTCTCCTCCCCTCCTCTGTGCAATGAGAACCATCAGGCTCATCCTGCCCACAGCGAATAACTTAATGTTTGTAAAATGCTGGCGGATCCCAAGGTGCCAACACTACATCTGTCTCAGATTTTGAAATTCACACCTGCAAAACGAGGCTTGTAAAAGTGACCGAGAGCGAGCGAGTTTTTCTGCAGCCCAACTGAACCTCAGGAGCCTTCCTTGGGGTCCAGCAAATTATTAATAATTTTCTTTCCAAGGAGCAGGCAGGTTCCAGAGCAATCCTCTCTGACAAAGTGAGGAGTCAACAAGCAGCTCGTGGTGGGGCAGGAGGCTGAACCAGCCACCTCTCCCTCCCACCCTGGCAGCCCAGCGCCAGCCCTGCCTGGGGACGCGGCAGCGGGCAGCCAGCCCCAGCATCCCGCCGGTACCCAGCCCCACCTCTGCTTTTCCCAGACAAGGCTTGGCTGGTTTTTCCTCCTCAAGTGCTTTAACTCCGGATCTAAGGCACTTGGGACCAAACTTTCTGAGATGCTTTAATATTGTGTAACTAGCCTACAAAGCAAAGCAGCCACAAATCATCTTCCAGCTGCGTTATCGAGCACTCCGGAGAGGGTCGTGCTGAGTAACTCACACACACAAATAGCAAGGGGGTTCCTTTTGTCCCTTTTTTCCCTCCTACCTGCTTTGGCTCCCCAAGCGTTTCGAGTTCCCTCGGAGGTCTCCCGCGGACAGGAGCGGCCTGGGATTGAGGATCTATGTTATTTACTGCCCTACAATCAAGTAGCGTCCCGGTCGCCTAGGCAATGACATTGGAGCTGTTGAAAGCTATGTGAAAAGTGAGGCAAAGGCTTGTGCGCTCCTTCCTGGAATAGGAGGCAGTTGCAAGGGGGTGGGGAATGCTCAGCCAAGCGTGCTGGGGAATTAAGCTGGTCACCAGTGCCAAAGGGACTCGGGGGCAAGCTGGCTCCCGGGGCTCTGGCAGCGGCAGCCCCCAGCAGTGCTGTGCCTGAGGTGGGGTTTAATCACGATGGAGTGTGCCAGGAGGCTCAACATAGACCAAAGGAGGCTTTTCCCCTCCCCAGATTGATGGAGCGAGTTGGTTTTGTGGTTGTGTTGGTCAAAATGACCAGCTCGTCTCTCCTGGGGTGTCAGAGGACCGGAGCAGCAAGGGCCCTGCATTTCACCCTGCATTTCACCATGCCCATCCCATTGTGGGAAAAACAGCTTGTTGAGATGCAGGTAGAGTGGCAGTGGATGAAGATTGAACATTTCTGATAAAAAACCATCAGCTGTGAGACTCTGATTATCTGTGAGATAAGGGAGACCTTATCGCTCTCTACAACTACCTGAAAGGAGGTTGTTGCGAGTTGGATCTCGGTTTCTTCTCCCAAGTAACAAGAGATAGTACAAGAGGAAATGGCTTCAAGTTGCACCAGGGGAGGTTTAGGTTGGATGTCAGGAACAATTTATTCACCGAAAGGGTTGTCAAGTGTTGGAACAGGCTGCCCAGGGCAGCGGTGGAGTCACCTTCCTCACCATCCATGGAGGGATCTAAAAGCCGTGTAGATGTGGTGCTGAGGGACATGGTTTAGTGGTGACCTGGCAGTGTTGGGTTTGTGGTTGGACTGGATGATCTTAAAGATCTTTTCCAACCAAAACGACTCTGATTCTGTGTGTTGTGTGGCCTCACCGATACACCTTCTCACTGACACCGGGTTTGGAAAGTGACCGTTTGTTGGTCCCTTGCCCGTTACCCTGCGCTGGGTCACCAGGGCAGAGCAGCGAGCGGTGCTCATTAGTGCTCGT
>NW_010307795.1:74841-83430 GCF_000700745.2 Antrostomus carolinensis | reverse complement strand
TCATCGCCGACAACCTGGGCTGGTTCTCGGATCTGCAGGGGAAGAGGTGGGTGTGCCGGTGGGTGAGGCGGGGGGAGCCCCCTGAGCCCCGCCCGCCCCCTCCTCCTTCGCACCTTATTTCTGAGATGCTTTTGAAGTGTGGTTTGGAGAAAGCCAAAGGTTTTGCTGGGTGGGATTCTGTTTCATCTCCTAACGCACACGAACTGGGTTTGTCATCTCCTGTAATTGGACTGTCGCTGCTGGGACCCCGGTGAACGGTGTAAAGCTGCCACAGAAGCTGCGTGGTTCACGGGCAGCCTTCTCGGTGCCAACTGCCTGCGAGGCTCTGTCCTCCCTCAGGCTTTATCACATCACTGCTGGGCTTCCCTGGCTCAGCATTTCAAACGTGTAGATCCATCTGCTGCTGAATTTCAATGATTTCTGACTCCCTGACATGCCTTTAAAAATTTCTGTTTAGCTGTAATTGCTCAATTTTTGATCCTAACGGATAAAAATAGTCCCAGAAGGTTTGGGTGGATTTACCTGCTTCCCAGACTCTTCATGGAGAAACACCACGGTGATGCTCCTGTGTGGTTCACCAAAGCGTGAGAGAGCCAGCCTGCGCTTGACTCTCAGGTGTGGCCTTTGCTGTGCTGACGCTGTTGGTTTTCAAATCACTGTTAAGGAATATCGAGGAAATCCTGGCAGCCAAAGGGGAGAAGGTGAGACGTGTGGCTGGTGAGGAAGCCTGGGAGCTGCTTCTGGAAAGCTCGGCAGAGACGGGGTCTCAAGGTCAGGCCGCGGAGGGAGAAGGCGGGGAAGCCCCTCCAGAGACTGGCAGCAAGGGACAGACCTGACCGAGGGGATTTGTGTCGTTCTGCTGGTGGCAAGAGAGACTCTGAACCTTTATTCCCTGATTTCAATGGGAAATTTCTGTGTTTAAAATAAACTCGGGCCTTGGTTTTCTCTGTTGTGTGTCTTTGTCTTGCGTAGTTTTCCCTTGATCAAGCTCATGTTTTAGTGGAGTGTGGATATTTTTCCTGGTACTTGTTTTGCTGACTTGTGGGCAAGTCTGAGTGCTTCAGCCGTGGTGGGAGCCCTGCTCTGTCCTCTGCTGAGAAGCGAGACAGTAATTTTTTGCCTCTGTGCTTTGGCTTGAGGAGGTGCAGCTGTAGCTGGAGGTTTGAGGATGGCTCCTGGCCTGGCCCAGGTGTTGTGTGGCAGCTGATTGCAGAGCTGGTGGAGAGCAGCTGAGCAGGAGAGACCATTGATACCACCTGAGGCGATGCGCCCCGACCCTGCCTGGGTTGGCAGAGCCTCTGCAGGAGGGTCAGTCTGATCACGAGCTTTTTTTGCAGTCATGTGCTGCTGTTTTCTTTCCCTTGCCATCTTCCAGGGTTTCGCTTCTCTGCCCCTCGCATTGGGGTTGAAAGTCTCCTGTGTTTGTGGGTCACTCGGGGCGATGAGTCGGGGAGCAGCTCCCCGGTGTTGGGCTTGTGCAACTCCCTGGTTGGTGAGGGGGAGGATGGGCGTGAAGGCAAAACTAATGTTTGTGAAGCACCTTGGAGATAAGTAGAGCACCTAGAAAGTTGTCTTAGAATTACTTGACAGATACCGAGGTGCTTGTTAGTGCTACTGCTGCGTGTTAAGATCAGTTAGAAGAAAAAATAATAAATCAAAACCTGAAAAATAGAGGTGTTTACCAGCACATAACACTCGGGTAGCGATGAATCAGGCAGTGAGGTGATCGTATCACACTTTGTTAGGGCTCACCTCCTCGGTCTGCGTGAAAGTTTAACCTCTCTCGAGGTCCATTAGCCTGAAGTACAGTGGAGTACCTGCTTTCTTATGGCTTTAAACGTGTAATCAAAGAATAATTCAGGTTGGGAGAGACCTCTGGAGGTCCTTGGTCAGAGGAGGATGCTTAGGGTCTTGTCTTTAATATCTCTGAGGATGGAGATCCCACAACTTCTTTGGAAGTTCTGGTCTTTGGCCAATCCCATAGTGAAAAAAAAGGAAAACCAAGACCTAACTGAAATTTCCTGTGTTTCAGCTTCTTTAGACCTAACTGAAATTTCCTGTGTTTCAGCTTGCACCCATTACCTTCTTCCCAAATGCTGTGCACTGCTGAGGAGAGCCCATCTCTGTTCTTTCAGCCAACCAACCATGTCCAGGTGCTTGTGGTCCTTCATCAGCCAAGTATTCAGTGAGGGCATTGCACGTATTCGTGAGTGTGCTTTATTCATCTGAAGTGTTGATAGTAATTTTGTCCGTGTGAGTTGCACTGTAAGCAGGGATCGGAGTGACAGGATAACGGTCATGCTATCCTGTCATGCTATCCTGTCACCAACAGTCATGTTGTCCTGTTGGTAGGTAAGTTCAGAGTGATGAAACAGTTCAGGGAACTTCATCCATCAGCCGAATCGTGTGTGTTCAGATCCCAGTGAAATGCAGCTCTCTCCGAAACAATTAGATGCTGGAGTGATCCACCTATTAATTAAGAAACAGGAGTCTTGCATGGTGGACCGTTGCTGTTTGCTCACCCTGTTGTTTGTGGCTGGCCCGGATTAGCCCTGTGCTGGAAGAGAGGTTGGTTTATTACCCTTCCCCTGAACATCGGCGTTCTGTTTCCATTGCGCTGATGCCTTTGATGAGGTGGAACAGAGCAGCTCTTGCTGGATCCACGTTGCCTTGGAAACAGTTCATTTACAACCTGTTGGGTTTTTTTATTCTGGTGTTACTGTGCCCCAGCTACAGAAAGGTGGTGCTTGGTTTTGCTGTGTTACAGTAAAAACTAGCAAAGTCTGTCCATGCTGCTGGTACCAGGTTTTAGTGTTTCCTCAGTCCAGTGTCCTCTGGCACCAAGCGCTGTCTGGAGGCAGGACAGGGTGCAGGTCCCTGTGCCTCGGGGCTCGCAGTGGGTGCTGGTGCCTTCTGCAGCACCCCAATCCCAGCATGGAGGGTGGTGTGTTTGGCTGCTGCTCTGAAGGTTCAGGCCAATATGATGGAAACAGCCTCAAGTTGTGCCAGGAGAGGTTTAAGTTGGGTATTAGGAAAAATGTCTTCACTGAAAGGGTTGTCGTGCTCGGGAACAAGCTGTCCTGGAGGGTGTCACCATCCCTGGAGGGATATGAAAGCCAGGTAGATGTGTCACTGAGGGACATGATTTAGTGGTAGACTTCTTAGTGTTAGGTTTATGGTTGGACTTGGAAAAACTTTAAGGGTTTTTCCAACCTAAATGATTCTATGAAAACAGGAGGCAGCAGCTTTAGGGCCTTTTTGGCACAGAGAGGCAGTGATTTCAAGGAGGGGGGCAAACATAAAGCTGTTTGCTTGTTCCTTGAAGCATTTCACTGTGGCTGTTAAGGGCTGGATCCTGTTCCTAAATCCTGTCCCATGGGAGTTTTTTGGCAAAATGGCAAATACTTACCTCTTGTTTTCTGTCTCTGAGCAGATCCTCCTTTCGCAGTGCAGCTGAACTCCAGAGTTAACCCGGCCGGTGTGGGTTCATCTGGACAGCGCGGGTGGTGTCTGTTAGCTGCAGGGGTTACTGGTGTTGGGCCCGCGCTCAGCTGGAAGGCAGTGGTGTGCGGTAACCGGTGGGTGAGAGGGGTCCCTGTGGGGCCAGGAAGCGCGCGGTGGTGGGACTCACCTTTGTGCAGACCCATGTGAGGGGGAGGCTGGGGGTGCAGAGGCTGGTTGGAGCCATACCAGCCATAACCCCTGCTGCTTTCTGCTGCCCAGGTCCATGAAGGTGGCGTGTGTGTGTGTGTGGTGGGTGTGGGTGTGGGTGTGGGTGTGTGTGTGGGTGTGTGTGTGTGCACGCTGCCTGGGGCTGTGCCTGCTGCTGCCTTACACAGCAATGGCAGTTCAGTTCTGAACCCCACTGGCAGTTCTAAACCCTGATGTGCTTGTGCGTGCTGTGGAGGGCTCAGCTGTACTGAGGAGCCTCCTGGGAGCCTCGCCGGGGGATTTTCCTGCCTCAGTGACGTGCCGATGGGGCAGGTACGTTTCTTCTCCTGTAGCATCAGTGCAGGCGGTGAGGAGGGGCTCTGGGGGCTGTGAAATGAATCACTGCTTGTTTGCGCTGCTTGCACGGGGTCTCACGTAGGTGGGTTCTGGGCTGCCAGCTCCTCCTGCAGTGTAGGCAGAGAGGCACAGCGAGGGTAAGCCAGCCCCCTGCCCAAACCCCTGCGTGCATGTGCCCACGCTGCGTCCCTGGGCTGGAATTTACAGTGCCTGCATGCTCTGGGCCAGCTTATCCCTTCCTGCAGGCCAAGCACCTTTCCAGCCACATGAAGATCAATGCCAGCTGGAGCAGTAACAGCAGGAGGCTCTGGGGAGGGCTGAGGGGAGTGTGGAAACACAGCTCTCATGGGACTAGGCAGGTGAGCAATATTAAAAAAAATAATAATGATAATTAAAAAAAATCCCCCCAGACATGGCAGCAGCCCTGTCTCACAAGTGCTTCTCAGGGCACTTGTACAGCTGAGGAGGAGATCAGTATCTTGTGTTTCTGATGGGTTTTTTTCTTGTTTTTTTTTCTTTTTTTTTTCTTTTTTTTTTTTTTTTAGGGTTTCTCTTCACCTCCAGCCCTGCACCAGGGACAGCACCACTTTATGGCTGCAGCAGAAACGCTCCACAATACAAAGCCACACAGCACATCGGCTGCCCAGGCCACGGCAATCCTGCGGTTCCTGGTGGGTGTCAGCATCGGAGAGCTCGTCCCTGCGTGGGATCAGGCTCTGTGGGCCGGGGTGCTTTGGTGGTGTGGGAGAGGGGAGGGCTGGCGCTGGACACCGGTGTGCTGCTGCCTCTGCTGCTGGAGGGGACAGCAGAGCAGAAGCCATCGCAGGCTCTGAGCTGCTCTGGAGGTTCCGTTGCAGCCATCACCTCCCGCTCACAGGGACTCTCTTTCTTTTTGTAGGTGCTCTGAGAGAGGACATTTACTGCAGAGCACGTGCTCCTGTCCCCAGCTGCTAAGGACAGAGAAGAGACTACAGGTGAGACTCCCATCACTCACAGGGATTTCTCCTGTTCCTGGAAATGCAAGCCTCTGTTCTTTGCCTACCTGGGGTTATGGTTCTGTCCCCAAGTTACACACAGAGACTTTGAGCACAGAGCTTTTTGTGCCCAGGTACTGAGAGGTGTAAGAATGCCTGATGAGAACGAGCTGGCAGCTCTTCATTAATCTTTGATCAGGACTGGCAGCAGCCAGCACAAGTTAGCCAGGCGTGGGAAGACCAGCTGTGACTTGGCTTTATCCTCACAGGGCTCAGGATCCAAACTCTGCTGCTCTCCAGCCCCCTCTCTAGTGAAGTCTAATGGCCTCCTCCTGCCTGCTGCATTGGAATGGGCCAGCGCTGCTGCCTGCTGCTTTGTGAGTATCTTCTCTAAAGGCTGATGCCAGGGCTTTGCGTAGCACTCGCTGCCCTTTTCCTCTGGGAGCTGCTGCTGGGAAACAAGACACAGCTTTTGGGCCAGGCGCCGAGAAGGTGCCGAGACAGGGCTGAGCTGGAGCCCCAGGCAGGGCCTGAAAGGAAAAGATGGGCCACGTTCCTAGAGGAGGGCTCAAGCTGGCTGAGAAAAGCCCGTCTTTCCTGGGCCACTGCAGGGCTGTTGTCCTGGTAACTTCTGGGCTTGGGCCGTTGCTCTGGGCAGGGAACACTCAGGGCTTTGTGCCTCCCCCCACAGCCACACAGGCAGATGCATTCAAGGCTGGCAGAGCCTTAGGCTGCTACCTAAGAGACCTGTATGCTCTTAACATAAAGGGAGTTGTTTTCTAAACACTTACACCCTTTTCTTACCCCTTTCTTAACACTTACACATGGTGATTTTTGCCACAGGATCCCACCACCCAGCCCCAACCCCATTCCAAAGGGCCAGCATTAGCTCTGCTGTTGGCAAAGCAGAAATAATGAAAGCAATTTTTTTTCACTGAAGCTTAAACACAAATATTTATTAAGCACAACCCTCCCTTCCCCAGGAGCTGTAGAATTTCTAATATATTAATTCATTTGGCAGATTATTCTTTAGAAAAAAAAGTACCTGTGGGTTGGAAATTCCCCATTAAAATGACATTAGCAAACGCACATGTAAAAAATAAATAAGCTTATACATTCAAGTATATGGCAAATAATTAACACCTCTGAAAGCTTAATGGTCAGATTCCAGTTCACCACCTGGCTGAGCACTGCACAGGCCCGAGCCTGCAGCTGGTCATCTTCATCTTCAATGTCTTCCTCCTCTTTACAAATGCCAGCTGGGTCAGTGGGTGGGTGGCTGGGCAGGTCCTGCTGTCCCTTCTCCAGAGCTCTGACCAGCCCCAGGGAGGAGGCCGAGCTGCAGCGTGGCAGGTGAGTGCTCCCTGGTAGCCAGGGACATGCAGCCGCCCCTCCACCTGGTCAGTGCAGGCAGGTGAAATGCCTGATGAGCAGCATCACTGGTCTGAAAATCTCACTGCTGGCTGGAAATGTTTCCATCAAATGCATTTCAAATAGAAAGTGCTGATTTGTCCTCTATAGGAACCAATCTGCTTTGGCAGAACTCGTTACTGGAGGTTCTGAAGCCCAAGACAGTCTGTCTGGTCAAGCAAAGAAAAACTGCTCCACTCCTCCTTGGCCTTTATTTTCCAACTGTTCCAAAAAGGGAAGGAGTTAAAGTAAATGTAGACCCTTGTGTGTGGGGTGGAACTGACCTCCCAGCCAACACCCCAACCTGGAGGAACCCTCATGAGGTTCCGTTTATTGGAGACAGATTGGGCAAAACCGGAGTGCCTTGCTGAGAGCAGCTCTGCTGGGGCCTGCACTGGTTTGGGGAGGAACAAGGGAGCAGGACAATTCTCCCTGACTGCTGTTGGACACAGAAAGGAGGAGGGGACGGTTCTGCTTGCTCTCCTGATGCTGTGGCCACAAAACTTTGCTGGTTTTCAAAGCAGGACATTGATGAATGCAGGCATCTGCCTCGGGCACACTCACCTGCACGAGACTTCTGGCTCAGTGGCACCAGAGGTGATGAGTTGCCCAAGTTTGCCTGTGCTGAACATTCGGGCAGGGCTCTCCTCATCTCCTTCCTCCCTTCCCAGGCACAGGCCCCTGTCTCAGGCCTGCAGTTCAGGCTGCACAGCTGGCAGTTGCCTTTCAGGCTTTGCTGTTCTCTAGGGGTAACCAAATCCCACTGAAGCTCGGGGTGAGCAAGGCTTTGCTCCTGCTCGGGAGGTCCTGGTACAGCTCCGCTCAGGACAGCAGCTGGGGAAGCGGCGGGGGTGTCACAGGGCTCACTGCAGCGTCCTCACAAATCTAAAATAAACTTGAAGTGTTTGTTGGGGACCATGAGCGCAGCTGGGGTGAGGGTGAGGTTTAAAAGGACTGATGTAGCCTCTGACTTGGGCTCATTTCCTCTTGTAGAAAGAACAGAGCTGAGCAAGACCTTCCAGGGAAGGATCCAGAGGAATTTGTGTGCAGACAACACAGGACTTCAAAAGGAAAAAGGTGCTCTTCCCTTCCCCTATTAAATTAAAAGTGTTGTGGAAATAAAAGACATCAAGGCTGGCGTTAACTACCCCCTCTGGGCTCCTCCTTTGTCCGACAGCACAAGTTCCTGGATTTTTAGGTGATAAGCAAAGGGGCTGCCAAAGTCTTGTTCCCTGCTGCTGGGCCCAGTGTTACAGTGGCCACGTGTCCTAAAAAAAAACCCCTTGTTTAAAAACTGTCCCCCATCTGATGGGCCTTCCTGTAACGCTGCCTCTGCAGAGCAGCCAGGTGCACCGCGATGGAGGTGCAGCTCCCCGCCTCGCCTCCCCTCCCCTCCCGGGAGGAGCCTGTGGCAGCGCAGGAGCACTCACAACCTACACTTTTTTTTTTCTTTTTAAAAAACAAAATGAAACTGAAACAACCCCCCCAAACCAAACCCCAGTTCTTAGCTGGAACCGGGCCTCTGTTGCTCCTCTGCTGCCTCCTCCTGGGCTGAGGCCAAATCCACCCGCTGCTCATCCATGCGTTTGGCCTGGACGCGCTGGATGAGGCTGAAAAAGTCTTCGTCTGGCATGGTGGGGCCGCGGGGGATGGAGTCTGGTGGTGCACAGCGCTGGTCATCGATCCTGGAGGACTGCAGAGGGAGGGGAAGAAGCTTTAGGGCAGGGTACAGACTGGACAGTCCTGTCAAAGAAATAGAGAGCTGGGAGCAGTGCCCAAGGGGTGTCCAGAGCACGTGCTCCCATGCTGGGGCGCGGGGCAGCGGGACCAGCAGTGCTGCACCCCGCTGCGGGCTCCAACCTAGGGGAAGAGCAGTGACCCAGCCCAGGGCCCTAGTGCTGCCTGGAAGGTGGGTTCTCCAGCCACCCTGCTGCTTGTAGAGCAGTGACAAAGTGCAGCCCTCGGGCAAAAAGGACCTGGAGGCAAAGACAAGTACCTGCCCTGGTGCCCAGGGCTGCGGGTGGGCAGCTGCTGGCCACAGCCCCTCCCAGCAGGGCAGGTGGGATCAGGGGACAGTATTTCCCTGCTTGGGAGAAACTAGTGTCCCCCTTCCAGCTTGGCAGCCCACCCAGTCCCTCACCAGTACCTGACACTTCATGAGCATGTTGAAGAACTCGTCCCCGGGCTCCTGGGCGTC
>NW_010307795.1:71690-74808 GCF_000700745.2 Antrostomus carolinensis | reverse complement strand
GGCCTGGCAGGTTGCCCACGCTGGCACGCTGGTCATCCAGCCGTCTGCTCTGGGAGCTGGCAATGAGATCGAAGAACTCCTCTGTCTGCGGAGATGCCATTAGTGAGGACTGGGCTGTGGGGGGAAGAGGAGCACACGCCAGGGTCACTGCTCTGCCTGAGCTGCAGCTCTGCTGTCTGCAGAAAACCCAAATCCTCATCGCCAAACTGCTGCTCCACCAGCCGGGCTGCAGCTGAGCCTTACGCAGTCCCCTCTCGAGGGACAGGGCCTGGCCCTACAGCACGCTGGCTGCCCCCAGGGCATCCAACTGATGGGGCTGGGCTGTGAAAACACCACAGCACTGGGAGTGTGCCACATGCCTGCCGTGCACGCACTAACCCACCGGGCAGCACGGGGGAAAGAAGGTGCCTGGGCAGGGTGAAAAGCAGAACCTCAGGGACACATCTCCCACTGCTGGACCTCCCATGAGGGGCTCCCTGCTACCTACTGTGCCTCAGCCACCTCCTGGGGGACACCAAAGATGCCACTTTTGTGGGACAGCTCTAGAGGTGCTGCCAAGGTGAGCCCTGCAGACACTCTGGCTGTCATCAGCTGCAGGACCTGTGTCACAGCACACGTGAAGAAAACACTTGTGGGGTCGGGTTCTTCTCATCGTGCAGAGCGGAGCCGAGCCAGCCTGGTCTCGGTCTGCCAGGGGTCCCAGGCTGAACCTACACGTACAATCTATACTCTATAAACCCTTGTGGGGATAGCCCCACCCAGACACCCAACACGCCCGCTGCTTTCCAGCCATGGAGGTGGAGCACTGGAGGAGCTGTTGAGTCCCACACGGCTGGAGCACGTTTTCAAACACAGCACACGAGCAATGCCAGGACCTCAGCAAAGCGAGGAGGCAGCTCCCAGCCCCAGAAACGCCTCTCAGGCAGCGCTCAATGGAAAGAGCCTGTTGGCTCCGGGCAGTGGAACGCTCCTGAACCACAGACACTGCGCTCAGGACAGGGACAAGCAAAGGAAAACTGTAAGAAACCCAGCCCGATGGGTGTTACTGTCCCAGTAACACAAAGCACTTGAGGAGAGGCTGTCCCCAGCCTCCCAACACAACGTGCTCTTTTTACAGCCCCAGCTCACAGAGCTGCAGAAATGCATAAAAATCTCAGTGCTGACGCAAAGATGAGTTTCTTTTTCCCCTTCAGCTCACAAAGAAACCTTGAAAATAACGTGTCCAAAGGGCACCAAACAAGAGCTGAACAGAAAGTTTGCCCACTTGTGCATTCTTTATAAAGCTCTGTATTTTAAACTCAGTCTCCTAAATTACACAGCTCTTACAGCCAAATGCACTTCTCCATCAGAAATGCGGATCTTTAAAAAGGGATGCTCATTTCCACCCTATTTTTAGAAGATAAAAACCTGCTCACCTCACAGCCAACCTGCCTTCCTGCCACAGCCTGACCTCCTCCGCACTGTTCCGCTCTTGCTGCCGCTTCAGCCCCTGCCCCTGGCACCTACTTCTCCCAGCAGCCTTGTGCCACGGCTCTTGCCGCACTGGGAGGGATGTCAGGGGTCTCCTCCTCTCCTGTTTGTACTCCGTGTCCATTTGGAAACCAATAAACAAATCCATCAGTTCAAATGAAGTGTTTTGAGCCCTTTGTGATGGCACTCAAGTGTGCCCTGCACATTTTAGTGCTTCTCTCCAGCTTGGTTTAAACAAAGGACCTCAACTGTATCATAAAAAAGACATGAAACCGAAGCGCAAACACAGACCTGACCTGCCTTTCCTGTCCCATCTATTTGTCAGACAGTTTCCTCAATTTATCCCTGTTCCTATGGCTGAGCTAGCTGTCTGCCTGCTGGAGCTTCCTACTGTTTATCCATCCTTTCTGGCTTCTCTCTCACACAGCACCTTTCACCACAGCATCCAAGAACTGTACAAAATCCAGAAGTTTTTCCTCCACAGCAACACTGTGAGAAAAACTGGCAATACTTGAGCTCGCCTGTGAAAGCACACCCCAGCCCTCCGCATGCCCGGCTCTCCAGGCTCCCTCACTAATCACCATCAGCATCTTCCTCCTGGAGACGCTGGAAGAGGAAGAAGCCCTCACGCCAACCTCACTGTTCAGAAGGCCAGCCCTTCAAATGATCCGTACTGAAAAAATTCATGAATATTTTGCATTCCTTTGCTCGTTTACCCCCCAAGCCTCAGTTTATATTCTCCAGCCTTTCCCTCAACAACTATTAGCATAAGAATGTGTCTTTCTTCCTTAAAGAACTGACCGGGATTGCCAAAGAACTGCTAAGTGCAGAGAGCTGAGGCTCGGGGAAAACATCCCAAGACTCCCAGTAAAACCGCGACAGCCGGCCACACCACAGGGGCAGCATCGCTCCCACCGCAACAGCGGCTCAGAAACGCATCGGTGCTTACACATGCGCTCCTGCAGGGCAGGGACTGGTGTGGCAGCCGCCTCTGCAGCCTCCGATGGGCATTCTTCCAACGGGCAGCGCTGATCATCCATCCGGTTGCTCTGGAACTTGCTCAACAGGTCAAAGAAGCATTCCTCATCCGAAGGAGTCCGGCTGATTTTCTGGAAAGACAATAAAATACAGAAGAGAGTCAGAACGCCCCAAACAACTCCCCGTGTCCAATCGCTCCATCTGGCACAGCCTCGGCAACGCGTCGTGCCCTCTCCTGCTCTGCTCCTGGCTGTGCCCGTGGCTTGCCAAGCCCTGCAGCCTGGAGCCTGCCAGGGGTCACTGCTACTTAGTCCCTCTGTCCTCCTGGCTCTGAAATAACCTCTCCTATTTTCTCTTGCCACCCTTTGTGTGGACAATCTAACACCATCCTCCTAGAAGAAGGAGCATCAGGAAGGTCCCCTCTCCCACAGGGACCCTTGAAGGGGAGCAGGGTGAAGAACTGCTCTGCAACTTGTGCTCCATGAGATGGGACATCCGTGGAGAGCTGCAGCCCTTCCAACAGGTCACTTGTGCTGTGGCTGATCCCAGAGGCTCTGGGCACTTCTGCAGCCCCAACCAGAGCCAGGCTGCTACCAGCGAGCAGCCGAGCCTCGCGCAGAGCAGCCTCCGTTGGGTTTTGAGCGCCCAGAACAAACTGGAGGCTGACAGG
>NW_010307795.1:12012-71629 GCF_000700745.2 Antrostomus carolinensis | reverse complement strand
GGGAAAGAGGGGAGGGAAGGGGACAGCGTTCACCCTGGCACAGCTCTGCAGCAAAGAGGAGCTTCTGGGCTGGCAAAGGGGTGGGCTCAGAGAGGGACCACGGTCAGGAGCGTGAGGGACCAGGGGGATGTGGATGCCCTGGCTGAGTCTTGTCGTGTGCCCAGCGGAGGCTCAGCTCAAGCTCGGGCAGGCCAGCACCCAGCCGGCCCTTCTGACCACCTAAATTTAACCTTTGCAGGCCACTGCCCCCCGCACTCCCAGTGCTTCTTTTCAGTGCTCCCGTGTCCTCAGGATTTGTAACAGTCACCCAGCTGCAAATGACACTAAATTATAGTTTTTCAGGAAAACAGTTTCTTGCACCAGAGCCCCAAATAAGCGCCTTGCACTAGACAGGGATATATTTAAGTTGCGCTGCAGAAGGGTTCACATTCAAGACAGCCTTTCTAAAGCGCTGTGTTGTGTCCAGTTCCAGCACAGAGAGCGGGTTTGTGCCCTGTGCTGGGAGAGCAAACCCAGTGCTGGAGCAGCCAGTGCAGTAGAAACAGCAGATCACTCTGAGGAGCCACTCAGAATGGGATATAAAATTAGACAGCGATAAGAGGGGCATCTGTCAGGCTCAGAAAGCGTCCCTGCGTGCTGAGCTGGTCCCACCAGATGCCGGAAAAAATACCACAACAGAAGCCAACCAAGAACTCCTACAACTGGGTCTGCCTGAGCTGAGCTATCTTCCAGCACAGGGTCCGGGAAGGGCACTGGGTTCCTCCTGGGGAGCAGCACACCCCACCAGACAGAGAGAGAGAGCAGAGAGAGCCCAGAGCACCCGGCCTTTCAGCAGAGAAAGGGATCTCCTTGGGTGCTCACGAAGCAAAGCCCCACTCCCAGCTCTGCCCGTGGCCGTCCTGGGCAGCCTGGGAGCTCTCCCTCTCCTACCAAGTGCAGTGCCATTCCCAGCAGAGAGCTCTTCATCGGGGCAGAGGCACACGAAGCCCTTTGAGGGAAATCTGGGCTGGGGAGAACCTTGTGCTGACAGGGTTAAAGCTGCAAGTCGGATTCAGTAAATGAAGGGAAACAATTTTCCCCGTATGCTAAGCGAAGCAGATGAGATGCACTCAGCTTCTATTTAGGGCAGCGTCAAAATTAGCAGCGGGCCAGAGAGGAACATTAGCAATGTGGGAGCTGATCAAGGAGGGGAAAAACCCCTCTCACCTCTTTCCACGTGCTGATCCGGTAATGAAACAGCGGCTCAGACAGACCCTCTGAACCACCAGCCTTGGAAATCAAAGCTTGCTTGGGCTTGAACATCTATCACAGCTCTGCTATGCTGGCTTGTGTGACCCAAATTTCAGGCTAGAGGAGGAAGCCGGCTCATTCACACCAAACCTCCCTCTAGCTTCCCTGCAACCACACAGAATAAACCAGCGCAGCCACAGGTCCACAGGAGAAGTTTTGCCTTGTGGGAACAGCCGGGGAGCGCGTTGGTCAGAGCCCCCAGCTCAGGGCTTCCCCTCAGCAGAGACCAGATTCCCTTGGGGTGCATCCTGCCAGGGACCCTGCAACCTCCCGTGCCAGGATCCCTGCTGAAAGCGTGCCTGGGAGAAGGAAGGATGCTCTGAATTGGCAGGAAGAGCAGCCGGTGCACAAAAAGTGTGGGACAGGGCTGGTTGCATGCCTGGGCACCTCCTGGTACGGTGGCACCCAGAGGGGCAGGAGCTGGGGCTGGCAGGTGCTGTGCCAGCCCGGGATGTGCGATGCCGCAGGGCTCACAGCACCCGCTGGCACCAGGCACTGCCCCAGGCCTGCACCTCTCTAATTAAAACACCCAAATATGACAAGGGCGCTTGGCTCCTCCGCTCGCAGTCTGCTCCGAGCCCCGAGGAAGGAGCTGGGAGGGCAGATGGATGCGCAATCACACCCCGGGGCCCACCATCTGCTACCGAGCTGTGCGTACCCAGGGCTTGGCACATCCAGGATGGTCAGGAGGCTTCCCGAGAGCCAGGGCATTCCCTAACGGGGCTGAGCAACAGCCCTGCGATCACAGACACACACAGCCAGGCACCACGGCCCCAAGACCCACATCCCTAAACGGTTCCTGGGCAGCAGTTTTGGTTTCCAGCCCTGAGATCACTTCTCACCTCATGGCTGGTGTCCCTGCCTGGCCTCATCATTCATCCTCCACCTCTAGCACCACAGCTGCCCAAATTCTGCCAACTGTTATTTTCCTCCGGTCAGCCAGGCTCCATCACGGGCAGAGCAGCAAACAAACCCCTTGTGTGCTGGGCAGAGACCCAGGGCTGGTGCTGGCACCTGCGGACGGGGCAGAGATCACCCTTGGGGCAGCTCCGGCCGCACACATGCTTGTCCTCAGCGCAGGCACAGACACACACATCTCTCCCTGTGTGTGAACCGGGATGAGTGTGAAGCCCCTGCTCCTGCTCCCCAACCTGGAGAGGACAGGGATGGCCACTGTCCCAGGCAGGCAGAGCTCCCGTACCTGGAGGTCAGAGCTTTGTTCACATTTTCTGAGTGGTGTTTCCACCTGGATGCTGCCAGCTCATCAGAGAACTGAGCAACCTGGGAGCAGGACTCACTCACCTGAACCAGGTCTCCCTCACGGGAAGGCATCCAGGCATTTGCACGTGTTTATTTGCTGGTGGATGAGCTGGCTGCTTAACCTGCCAGGTTGGACACAGGATGTGGAAAACACAGCTGAGGTGTTGGGAAAGGCAGTGAAGAGCAGCTGTGGGGAATGATGGGGAGCCTGCTGCTGCTCTCCCCTCAGCAATGCCGCTCCAGGGAGCCCCTTAGCTCGGCTGGGACCAGTGGTTCTTCAGGAGGGGTCAGGGAAGTCCAGTGCTGGGGCTGCCCCAAGCCCCAGCCTCTCCTAGGCTGCAGGTCGCTGCCCTGAGGAGCACAAATGCACCCTATTTCCTCTCCAATAGACTCTCACTCACGCTAAATAAAAACTTCCACAGTCTCTGGACGAGAAGGTCCTGGGCTGGCCAGCTCTGACCCCAGGCACAGACCAGCATCTCCTGGGGAAACCCCTCAGACTGGCCCCTCCAGATGCGCAGGTGAGGCCAAGGCTGAAGAGATCCCAGGCAAAGCAAAACAAAGTGAGAACAGACCGTGCCTAAACCCTCTTGGCCACCTTCACTCAGATTCAGGAAAACCATTAAACAAACATAAAAGGCCTAATTGCAAGAGCTAAACCACTTCCCAGCTCCCAACACCTGAAGCCACAGCCCACAAATGCCCCGCAAGGTTTCCACCCTTGGACGCTGCTGCCCACCAGGGTCTCTGTAGAGAAGAGCCTTTCTCTGACATGTTCCTGAGCCCCATCCTGGGGACTTGGGCTTTCTGCTCCACAACGCTGCTCCAGCTCACAGGCAGCACCCTGTCCCCAGTCTCACTTTGGCACCTAAACAGCCCGTACCCACCACCGGCCCTGGCTGCGCTTCCCCACCATGCATCGGCACTTGCTGTTACAAATACCCTCAACCCAACGGCTCTGGTGGTGGCAGCTTCTCCCACAGCTTCCTGCTGCCCACACAGGGTGTGAAGTCAGCGCAGGCAGAGTCAGAGGGCTCCCGGGAAGCAGCAGCAGCCAGGGTGGGATGCAGCTCTCCCCACGTTTGCCACTGAGCCCCACCAAAAACCTGTCCAATCACGGTCACACAACATGCTCCAGGTTGCTCTGGGACAGAGCTCCAGAGAACCCCATGGATGATTTCTGCATTGGCAGAGCCACAGCACGTGTCCCAGCAATTCCTGTTATGTGCCAAAAGCACCTGCCGTACCATGCAGGGGCGAAACGTCCCCTTGGAAGGGAGCGCTGCCCAGCCAGCCAAACCACAGACCATGAGCTCCTCAAAGCGCCAAACCTTGTTCCTCCATCAGATCAGCTTCTGCTTTTGCAGCTGGTGTCCCCCCGGGTGCTGGTCTGCCTTTGGTCCCCCTCCTCTCCTCCAGGCTCAACTTCTTGCAGACCTGCCCCGAAGCAGCAAGGACTCATCAAGCTCGAGCACTGCTCACCCCGGCTTTGCCCACCGCTCCGAGGAGGATGGCATTGCCGTACCTGCGGGCAGATGGACCCCGGTGGGTCTGGCTCAGTGGATCCAGCTCAGGAGCTGCTGCTCAAAGGTGGTCTGGCTCTGGTGGCAGGGCAGGTCAGGGACAAGGTGAGGACAGCAGCAGGTTCAGGGATAACACAGCAATTTTCACCGCTTCTCCCACAGCAGCCCCTCAGAGAGCACTGCCTCAGCCTTTAAATGTGTCCACCACCAATTCCTCATCCTCACCTTATTGCAGTCAGGAGACAACCTGGAGGTTAAGTGACTTGACCATGTCCCGCAGTGATGCAGTGGCGGAGCTGGGACAGGACCCAGCGATTTGTCCCCAGGGACAAGCTCTTGACTACAGACAGTTCTTGGAAAAAACGTGCCCCGTGTTGTAGCAGGCGGTTATCTGCCCAGGCCTGGCATGTATCCATCCCAACACATCTACACCCCTGTGCCGTGCCTCAGCTCTCCCTCCCTCTATAAACCAGAAACATCACAACTGCTCACCGACTATCTTTTCAAGGCAGTCCACCCCAAAATGACCAGGCAGGAGAAGGACTGGGATGGTGCTGGTGACTGCCAGTGCTGGGAGCACTTTATCCTGGGCTGCCCCGCTGCCTGACAGCCCCCTGCACGCAGATTTGCTTTATCCCTGCACCACCTCAACATCTCATCCTGGAGGAAACCACCGAGGTGCCACAACCCCAAAACCCCTCACCTCGCTGGTGCATCAAGCTCTGAAGTAACTTCCCCACCTCATCACTTCACCTGGTGAAAGGCATCGGAGGGGAGGGTTGGAAATAGCCTCCCAGAAGCCGAGGGGGAGCTGGAGGAGAGGAGCAGAAGAAAACCTCTGGCCAAAAGCCTCAGCCTGTTTTCCTGAGATGTCTGGAGCATTGTCTCTGGGCTCGGGAGCAGGGCTCTCCCAGTCCCCGGCCACCAACAGCTCAGTGCTGGCTGGGGTCTCCACTGCTTGATGAGACTGTCACCTTCAGAGTCAGAAAACCTGTTAAACATGTCCAGTCTTTGCTGAGGACAGCACTTCCCAATGTGCCAATGCCAATGCCGAAGCACTGCGCAAAGCGCCAGGGCTGGCCAGCAGACACCCACCCCGTCCTCCCCCAGCAAGCACGGCCAGGCATGGACAGTCACCAACCACAGAGAGCCATCAACCATGCTCGCCACGCTGTGCTGCCAGACATCAGCAGATCCCCGAGCAGTCTGTGCACCGCTCGATCCATTTCCCCAGAAAGTTGCAAAAAATATTAATAATAAAAAGTTCAAACCTGAAAACTTTAAAAAAACCAGCACACGCAGGCGATATCCAAGCCCTGGCCCGAGCAAATCTCTCTTCTGTATCTCTGGACCTGCCTCCTTCTCTTACCCCCGAGCCAGCCTCTCATTTCAGAGGACAGGAGGGAAACACAAACAAAAACCGAGTTTTACTTACTGACCTCAGCAGCCAGCTCTTCCCCAGGCTCCAGCTTTTACATGTCCACGGGCAAGAACGACCTCACCTCGCAGGGCAGAGGCTGGTGACGCGGAGCTGCCGCTTCGATGCTCTTTAGCTACCGGCAGCAGGCGGAGAGAGCCCTGCCAGAGCTCTCCCAGCCCCGCTCCGGCTGCCGGAGCAGAGATTTATGCGGAGCGCGCAGCCATGTGAAGAACGTCGCCAGCACCGCTGACCCGCTGGGTGCGAGATGCAGCTTAAAGCGCCAGCCCTGCTCGCCACGCTCCTCCCGGAGTCACTCCTGTGCCCTTGGACCGGGGGGTGGGCTCCAGCCAAGCGCGTCTCTCCCTCACCTCGCTGCCACCATCCCAGCGTTATTAGATGATGCTCTTAAACACACAGTGGAGCTATGTGAATATTTAGCTTTCCTTCCACCTCCTCACCTCCTACCCACCACACACACTTTACCTTAAAAATAGATTTGGATCAATTTTCCTAAACTACATCTGCAAACACGCTCAGCTCTACAGGCACACGTACCACGACAGTAAATGCACCGTGCACATACAGACACAATATGATCACTCTGATTTAAAGCACCAAAATATTGAAGGATCATTTTTAGCTTCTCATATTATGTGATTTTTTTTTTTTTTATCCTATTGCAAGAGCCAAAGATGCTCAGCCAAAAGCATCTCTTCATTGAAATGTACCACTGTTTAACAGAGGGAGAATTCTAATTACAACAAGGTTTTAAACATGGAAAGAGGAAAATGCTATGCAACAGCCAAGGAGCTGTTCTTACCTCCCGTTTGTGAAACGTGAATGTGAAATGTGAATTTCTGACAGTGAAATGGGTCACTGGAAAGAGAAGCAGCTTGCCAAAGGGCACTGGCAAAATAGGGACAGAGCCCCGTTGGCATTCTTGACTCTCTGTCCACACTGTCCCCTTCATTCTCATTTTTCATTGCAAAAATAGAAAATGTCTTTACCCTGAACAAATGCAGCTTTTGGGGACTGCCCATGGCTTTCCATACCAGGAAATTTATTGCCAGGAGTCACACAGGAATGAGAAACATGGAAACTGTGTGGGGCCCAAGACCAGGACTCCCGGGTCGGTTCCTGGCCCCTCCCTGCTGCCAGGCTGCCCACAGGGCACAGTGGGTCTCAGCCCCCAGCCCCCTCCCCTCCCCAGGAGGGATGTGAAGCCTCATTGGGCTTCACAACCATCCTGGACCCAAGGGCAAGGCACCACAGATGCATAAAGCATCTCCAGGAGAGCAGCAGGACGGGGGCAGCCGCCATCGGGCACTGCCAACCCATCAGTGCCCACGAGGCTGATCTGGCCAACGGGGAGGGGGTCAGGCTGGGCTCAGGGGCAAACACAAGCTCTGAAGCAACAAGTGATAAAATGCCCTGTGGTGAGGAGACACTGGCAGAACTGCCACAGCGGGGACGCTGTGGACACGCAAGATGGACCCCCCCGGAGCACCAGTGACGCTGGCCAAGATCTGTCCTGTGGGGCAGCCCCACGTGTCGTGTGCCAGGAGAAGAGGCCAGCTCTCCAACACAGCTCTCCAGCTCTCCAACACACAGGACCTTGCAAAGTCCCAGTACCAGGACAGAGCAGGCAAAAGGCAATTACTCTGCCCCTATTCTGTTCTGGTGCCGCAGGCTATGGAAGGCAAGAGACAATTGGGAACTGGCCTCAAACTAAGCTGCTGCCTGGGGAGCTCACATACCAAACCTTCCATTTAGTTTGTGATTTAATTTTTAAAAATGCTACTGAGGAGGAAAAGAGGGGGCAAGGAAGGGCAAGGGGCAGGGCACAGCCAACCTGCCTGCTGTCACGCTCGGTGCCATCACGTTCGTGTGAGCTGAACGTGTGTGCTGCTGTGCTGCTGGGGTCTGAGTTAGGGGGATACTTCAGCAGACAGGGTAAGAGGGGAACAGAGCAGAACTGAGGCTCTTCCCCTTCTCTGAAGGGCTGAGTTGACTTGGGACAGCTATGAAGGGGGCATCTGAAGGTGGTACTGAGGGTGAAATGCAGCAGATGTGTGTAACCCAGGAGCAGAGCCCCCACACAAGAGGTGGGTGCTTGGAACAGCAAGAGGAAATGACTTTTTGCATCTGGGTTTAGGGTGCAGCAAAGAAGGGTGAGTGAACAGTCCAGGATCTGCAGACACCACCTGCAACTTCACGTTCCAGCTCTCATGCCAGGGAGCTGCGTGTGCCCCAGCGCCCTCGGCACACGTGTGCCCTTCCACGTGCTTTGCAAACTGCCCCTGCTGCAGACCATGCACACGCTGCTCAGACACAGGACACGCACCGTGCTTCCCCTGTAGGATGGAATTATCACCCTTACTTGGACTGTTTTCAAAGATTTTTTTTTTTTTCCTTTAAACAACTCGCCCACTCATTCCTATAAACGCCGGTGCTAAAAGCTGGTTCTGTTGTTAAGATTTCAAATAACTTGGGTTTTATTGTTTCAAACAAAATCAAAATAACTCGCCCACGCTCCCTCCTTCCCTAACACAGTAATTGCTGACCTGTTGGGAGCGTGCCCTGCTGCCACACGCAGCCTAAATCTGTGCCTCTGGATCACTGCAGGTGACAATATCACTGCTGATTTTATTTTGAGACGGAGGGTGGCATGCCTGCGTGAGTGTCTGGCTGAAGTGTTAGTGACACCTCTGCTACTCGCAGTGCCGGTCCGACTGCCCGAAAACTCAGTTCCACCGCGCTCAGATTTGGCCACTTTGTGCAAGAACCTCATTAATTCTGGATTTACACTTTTTTCCCCAGTCATATGGTAATCTACCCTGAAATCACAGCCCCCACTTCTGAGACCAGTGCTTCCAGGTCACGGAAATTACTCCTGGTTTCTCTTTGGGAGGCAAGATATTAGCGTATGCAAACAGTCCTCAAAGAGCTACAGCAATACCCTTGCAGTTCATGTAGCAACTTTTCCACGTAGGTTTTGACAGCATTTACCATGCCAGGCTGGGTTTCCCTGTCACCATTTAAAAGAAACACACAAGCCTAGATCTAGAACCTGAAACTTAAATTACTAACCAAGGAGACAAGCCAGAAGCATCATCATTCCAGGTCAGTCTCTCCAGTATATGGAGGGAGACGGGCAGCTATACTGGCCCATCAAAAACCTGGAGGATCCCTCAAATGCCTAAACTGGGAGTGAACCTGAAGTATTTGCTTAAAAAAAATCAGGTTATAGGCAGATGCCAGTAAGTTCTTGGAGTATAACCAATGCTCACCCTCACACATTGCCGCAGTACCTGGTCATGCACACCATAACACACCCAAGCAGCAAAACACAATGTCTTAGCTCAAACTAGTTCCAGTGATCTACTTTGCAGTTGGAGAGGGGTGGAACTAGGACCAGGCTCAGCTGCTGAGTCTCAGCTGAGCAGCAGTAATTTGCTAAACTGAAATAACTCTGTTGCTTTAAAGGATATAACCCATATTCTTGATTAATTAGCACAGAAGCCAAGGTTAATATATAGTGCTTAACTCCCAGTCACCTACTTCATCCACTGGACCCCACCAGCACCTCTCCACTTCTAGTCCTACCAAGGAGTAGGAGGTGATGGAGGAGACAGGTGCCTAGAAGCCCAGTGAAGGACGTGCTCCTCTTCAGCGATGGAAATGATCCAACGCTCCCCCAGCAGCAGATATGCCCTCCTCCCCACAATACACTGCACTCAATGCATCTGAAATTGGAACCTACTGACAATTTGCTTTGAAAATGCTTTGCAGGAAAGCCTACTTGTCTCTGGATTGCCAAAACTGTGCTGCTTTCTTGAAACATACTTTTATTTAGACACCTACTCGCTCTTAGCACAGCGCTGTTTTAAAAAGCGGCTGCACAGATGCAGCACCTTCACCAGGGGTGGTATCGATCGGGTGAAGTTAGTCAGTGGATCCACACACACCCATCTACATTAGCAACATCCAACTTTCGTATAAACACTCTTCAGTGCAGCAAACGCCCAGATCTTAATTATTATTTACTCATATTCTAGTAATGCCTGAAGGCCGTGCTCAAGATCAAGGCTGTGGTATGCAAGGCACCCCACAGAACATGAAATCCTGGCCCTGCTGAGGACAGGGAGGATCCTGGGGCCGGTACCCGCGGGTTCACCATTTCAGCGATGGTCAGACACAGCCCTTCTCAGATGAGCTGAAACAGGCAAGACAAAAATGACACACGCACAGAGGAACAGCTGCTCCCACCAGCAAGCAGCAGCTCTCGCTCTCTGGATGCTGTTTGAAAGGACAAGATGAAACTACACCCCGTGTGGGGAAGGCAAAGCCGGGGAGGCTGATTTGCTCCACGTGACAGTGCCCAGAGAACAACTGGGATGCAAATGGCTTTAGATACAGGCAAAAAGTCCTCCAGGGACTTTTCTGCAGGTCCCAGGGGAGTTGCACCTCCTGCACCCAAACACGTTCCGTGGTCTTACTCTTTGCTGGCTCTCAAGAGGGGGCTGTACTGATCTGCAGAAGCTGGTTCCCTGTCTCCTCCAGCTTAACAAGCACCACAAGGAACTGCAACTCTCTCTGTGGCACAGACACCACCATCCGGGATGGAAAAGTTGGATCCATGGGATCGTTCAGGCCCTTCTCTAACTGCACACCCCCCCAAGAAGCTTCCCCAGCAGTCCCTGCACGCACAGCACAGTTAAAACTGGACTCAGTTCTGCCAGGTTCGGGTTGCAGTTTTCTGGGGCCACATGGGGAACAAGAAGGAGCCGGCGGCTCTGAAAAGCCATTATTTAGGCTTTTTTAGATTAATTGGTGTTAATTGCTTTGGGAGGCTCAAAAATAGCACTGCTAATGGGAAATGTGGAGGCAAGCTGAAGGCGAGGTGTGAGCAGGGGCTGAAGATTGTCACAACCCAGGACACAGGCTGTGCCCTGCTCAGCGGGCAGCCAGCAGCGACTGCCAAAAGCCAGGAGACCTTCTCCTGTCCAGCTGGGATTCGCTGCCTGCACCTCTAACCCTGACATCCCCCTGACAGCGTTCACACTCGGAGAGGGGCAGAGGGAGCCTTCCTGCTGCCGTTTTTTATCACGAGAGCTCCAAGAAACAGCACTTGAACATTCCTCATTTCAGGCTCCTCTGATTTATGGATTCATGTCTTTCTCCTTACTCCTGAAGGACCCTCAGCCAGCTCCCAGGGAACCTCAGTTTCCTACACCTAGTCCAAGCACACACACAAGGACAGACCAGAGAGACCCCAAAACCTCCCCTTTCCCCATGGCGATCCTAAATCCAGGAGAGAGGACAGGCATTGGATGGGACCGTGTCTGTCCCTAAGCAGTGGGTTAGAGAACAACCCACTAGCAGAAGAGGTTACTGCTGAACTCTCCTGCCTGACCACAAACACACGCTGGGGCCAGAGCTGCGCTGGTGATGAACAAAGGGGGGGCGCAGGGGCAAGTCTCTGGGCAGGACACCCAAGTGACTGCACCCAACAAGCTGCTCACAGGCTGTGATCTGGCCTCCCCAAAGCTGGGCTGTAACTAACAGACTAAAGCCAAACTTGCCCCAAGGTCGTGCTGTGTTTGTGTCTTCTGGGAGAGCCACCAGCGCCATAGCCCTGTCCAGCAGCTGGTAACAGCCGCTGTCAAAGATAAGGTACAGACAAAACTGGTCTGATTAGTCAGGCTCCTGCACTGCTGCAGGTCTGTCCTTAAATGAAACCCACACCCCATGTTATTAGGGTGCATTTCCCTGTTTTTAAACATAGATCATATAAAGAGAACCACAAGTTACTGTACAGAAAAGATTATCTACATAGACCTGCCAAGCAACAGAAAAGCACACAGCACAGCTCGGGCAAGCACAGCCAGACCACGCTCTCATCCCAGCCCCAGTCCACACTGGATCCCCAGACTGGCTGGATCCATCAGGTGCTCCCTGACACATCAGATCCCACCAGCCACGGCTGGGAGCTCAGCCCCCGGCGCTGGCACGGGTACAGGTCACTGCTGGTGCCCCGGTGAAACACAGGCACAGCCACGCTACCTCTTGCACTCGCCTTTGCCTGAGCAAGAGAGAGTCGTGCAAGGAAACCAAACAAAATCCCCAGCCAGTAGAGGTTCCTGTGTCATCTGGTGGCATCACAGCTCCAGAGATTTGAGCATTGTTATGCTGATTTACATCCAAAGAGAACCTAGACTATGATTTTTTTTAAGCTCTTCTGGCACATGTAGTTTACTAAACATGAGGGAATGGAACTGTGAATGTACAAAGTGCCCCAGGCGTGGCAGAGACCCTAGAAATGAATGAAGAGTTCCAGATTTTGAGAAAAGTCAAACATTTGGAGCTTTATTGCTCTGGGTCTGGCTTTGATTCATCCTTCTTTTTAGTATTGTTCTCTTTAAAGTGACAGTTTCTAGGAAATGGTGAGTGTAACATCTCTCTTACTGTCTCATACCACTTGATGGCTGACAATTTGCCGGGAGAAAAGGCTGTGCAAGGAGGAAAGCAGACCTCAATTATGGCTTCAAAGTGCCAATAACTGAAAACTCAGTTACAGTGAGTCAAGGGAAGAAGAATGTATTTTGGGAGCTTGGTTAGTCAGCTCCTGCCTGGACCACTGGACTGGCCAGTCTGCAGACCTGTGGTAAACTGAAACAAAGGTCTGCTGGGGGACCTTGGACAACCAGTTCAGTTTTTACCTCCTTCCTAGAGCAGGTTCCTCTGGTAAGAGGCAGGCTCTTACAGTTTTCTAGCTCCAAAACTGGCTTCCACACTTAGCCAGTTATGGATGGAATATGGGGTCTCAGATGTGCTTTCATACATTCCCCTGATCCTCAGACCAAGGGATCTGAGAAGCATCCAGATCTCGGGGGTCCTTGGTGCAACCTCTGCAAAGCCAAGGGTTTTAGACAGCCGTCCTGCACTGGGGGGAGCAACTACATTCTTTTTTCTGCATGTGGCTGATGCACAAGCTCAGGCTTGTGCTAAATCCTGCCTCCTACCTCCTTTCCACAGCACTGCTTTGATTCACAACCTGACCTCAGTCTAGGACAAGGAAAAATAAGGGACAGGCATAATAGGAAAAGACAGAAAGAGGGTGTCCAACCAGCAAGAATATCCCAAAGACAGGAAGATAAGGAATTCAGCTTTATCTCTGAGACCTTAAGTACTGAAACTTCTAATTGAGGACAAGGGCTAGGGTCTGACACACAGGCAGCAACACCTCTGCCCTGCTTCTGGTTCAGAGCAAAATGTGGGCAGGACACTGCCAGGGCAGCTCTAGGACCAGCCCTGAGCAAGCAGTCCTTAACCCACCGCCGCCCCAGAGAGAGGACACCGACCACGCTGCAGCCCACAGAGATCCCATCTGCCCTGCCAACATCAGTCCTGTCCCACAGAGCACGTGGGAGTGATCTGCCTCTTAAGTGGCGACAGGTTCTCTTTGCTGCTTAGCTGTTGTCCTCCATACTGTCTGCATGGCAAAGAGGAGAGAATAGTTAACACTTGTCCTGTGCTGTGGGCTTTCTAGGGGTTATTTCTCCTGCTTCAGCACCCAAAAGAGTCAAATGTTCACTGGTGACCCAGAGGTTACAGTCTGACCTTTTCCTGGCTTAAATTAAGAAATGTCAAATCCATTCACAGGACCTTCAGGGGCTCCATAGCAGAGCAGTCACCTTCCTAAAATGAAAACAGCATCAACTGAGAGTCTCCTTGGTGCTGACGAGCCCGTTGCTCTGAGCAGAGACACCCCTGGGACCTGGCTGCAAAGGGTGGGTTACGCAGCCAGTGCCCATAACCTTCTCATAAGCAAAAGCTGTGGGCAGAAGAGATGATCACTGCTTCTCAAATCAAGCCAGGCAGCAGCCTGCACTGCACTCAAGGTACGTATGACAGAGACTCTGGACTCCCATTTTGGCCTCTGCAGGGGTGACTGTAAGGCTCCTCTGGCCACCCACATAGGCAAGGCAGGGATGCAAAGGAAGACTTGGGCTGGCACACCATGGACTGTCACTCAGCAGCAGAGCCCAGGAAACTGCTCCCAGCTCTTTGGAGACAGCTGGTGTCTCACAGAACCAAACCTCAGGTCACACAGTTGTCCAACATGCAGGTGAGGAGGGGGTTGCTCAGAGAGAGGCAAGCCCAGCATTTGGCCCCAGTGCTCCGGAGGATGAGGAGGGCTCCTGCCTCACCTCTCCCTGCTGGCGACGCTGCTCCTACCCACGCGCTCTCCCAACCACACCTTGCCAGGATCAGCTTCTTCTCCGTGGGGTGCTGAGGAGCCTGGCAGGTAATTCTGGCTTTTACTCCAACTGTGTACTCTAGCCTACCTCCCAAACCTGCACCTCTGCATGAGGAAAAGTAACTTAATGAAGGACTGTAAAACCATAAGCCTCACATAACTGCTTGTGCAGCCCCAGCCCCACGCACCGGAGCTGCCCATTGGGAAGGGGCGTGTCGCGGCGCGGCGCGCCCCAGGCACGACACTTGCCTGCAGCAGAGCCTGCAAGGCCCTGCTCTGCCATGCCTCCCTCTCACTCACACACTCTCATTGGATAATTACAGAGAAAATCAAGACAAATCCCAATTTTAGTGCCATTATAAAACAGAGAGGGGGAATTCATTACCTGGCAGCTGTTAATATTTAAGGAAGAAAGTGATAATTTACCTCTGAGGCAATGGAGGCAGCAGAGGCAGCGCAAGCCAGAAAATGCTATTTCCCCCCCCCCCCATCTCTGTGCAGTTACTTTGCAGAGATTTTCTATCCACCCGTTTATTTCCCTGCCTCCCATGCTAGCACCAAAGTCCCAGCAAGGAACAGCGCGTGTCAGGGCTCTGCATCGCAAAACTCACGACAGTCTTGGCTCCTGCTCTCCTGTCTCTGCTGCACCTCCACATTTGGGAGAGCATTTTTGACATCTCTTCTGGCTCATGCAGCATCTGTGCAACCAGCCCACCTGAGTCAGAAGAGGGAAGCTAAGGACAAGAAGGGCCCTAGAGCTTAACAAAAAGACTCAGACAGACATATGGAAAGAAAGGTCAGACAATTTAAGATGACTCTGGGGAGGCAACCAGATCCCTAGCTGCAGCCAAAACCCCTGGAAGAGCCTCCCAATACCTGTCAGACTTGGCCCTACAGAAAGTTTTCCGGCACATCCTGCCTCCAGCTCGGAAATATCTCAGCACAGCCTTTCTCCCAGGTCTGTGTTTGTCCAAAGCACTACAGAAGGTCCCACACACTGAACAGGAAGATAAAGCATTACAAGAACGATCCACGGCTCAGTGTTTACCTGCTCAGTTCCAACAGGACTGACACCAGCACAGCAGCCTCCAGGTGTCATAGGAACAGTCTTAAATTTAGCAGCAGCCGCCTTCCCTCTCCCTGACTCCAGCTTCTCTCTTCTCCATCCCCCCTTGCTCTTGGATTCTTGGAGCACGGTTACACCAGAAAGTCTGACCATGGATAATGGCATAATTATACCCGTGCAGTTAAACAAAACATAAAGGCTGGGGGATAAAGGAGGGTGTGCATGTGCACTGCCCTTGCACTGCGGTACTTCACACATCAATGAGACAAAGAGCCTGCCTCAGCTTAAAAGAGGGAAGATGCACAGATATAGCCACCATGGAGCAGCAAAGGCTGCCTGGTGCAACCCCCCATGTTCAAGCAAGCTCTTGAGGGACTGCAAGGAAGTATCAGTTTAATCTCCTCTCAAACAACACAAGACAACCAAGGAAAAGATGCTTTGGGGCCAAAGCGCGAGTGTCCAGGAGGAAACCCCCCCAGGCCATATTTGTTCTTGCACCCCAGCATCCATCTGGCCAATTCTGCATCCACAGTGAAGTCACAGGGGATGGACAGGGGGACCTGACACCCTGGTGCTGCCTGGACAACACAGGATTCAGCAGGGACTGGCAGGACCTCCCTGCCACGGATGCCACGCTGCCCTCCAGCTCCGCTCCCTGCCCAGTGACGCCAGGATCTGAACCCTCATACTTTTGCAGGCCAGGCAGAGGGTCAACCACGAGCATCTGCTCTGTGCATGGCTCCTGCAACCTGACAATCCCCTGGTAAATCCTGAGCGAGAAAACCATCAAAGAGCTCTGGCAACCTGCCTTTGGGGTGGGAGGGGTGTGATCTACAAAATTTTCCCTTCTTTTATGGTTGCTCCTCACTGTAATCATAAAAAAGGTCTTATAAAAACATTTGTCCTAGGGAATGTTTGGCGATGCAGCGTGCTTGCAAATTGTTCAGTGTCTAAATACATCAGCAACCCATCTCTGCAATTTGTCACTGCAATCAAGCACAGCTCCTCTTTCTCTTGACTATAAATGGTCTTTGCTGAGGACAGGATGGAGGACAGGTTTGAAGAGCAAGGAAGTGCTCCCTTGAGCTGATGCACTGCCCTGGGAAGAGGAGAGTCCAGATCCATTCTAGAGCATTGATCCTCAAGGAGGGGAGAGGATTGGGTTTGATCCTTGCCTCTCTCCATGGTTTTTGCTCCAGCTTTTGGACTTTGACTCAGTAAAGTGCTTTAGCCCTTGAACTCTGGCATGTGCTCCTACTGACCTCAGAGACTTTAGCTCAGTGCTGACCTTAAACACGAGGCCCAGAATTGGGGCAGGTCCCCAGCCCCTTCCCTGGCAGTTTTTTCAGCAGTACACTACCCCTTTCTTCCATGGATCCTCTCCTTTCTCCACAGTGGTTGCTCTCCCAGAGAGGGGGGTGAGGGACACGCAACCTCTGATATCTCTGAAGTGTTAGAAAAATCCCATCCTTCTAGTTACCCTCTAAAATACAGCTGTTACCAAGTCAATCAAGAGCTGGAGCGTTATGACCTTCTCCACAGTGGAGCAGAGGGGTTATATTTACGAGCAAGCCTTTGATGTCTGCAGGCTTCACGTGGTACAAAATCATCTGCTTTGATGCTACTTTTAAAAGAGAGGAAATTCAAAAGGTGTGCAATGCACGAGTCCCAGGGAGCACTCAGATCTGGCCACCCACAACTGCAGGCTCAGGGACCGAGCTCTAAAGGAGCTACTTTTGCTCAGGGCTCTGCTGCAACAGAGAAAACGTGACCAAACGCATCTCACCCTCACCAGCTTCTCCCAGAACAAACCCACCTTTGCTCTGCCTGTGGAGAACCAGGCACCCACAGCCCTGAGTATTCCCATGGGAGCTCCAGAACTGACCTCAAAGGTGAAGAGGACCCTGCCCTTGCCTGTCCCCCAGACCCAGGCAGTGCTGGTCCTTCTCCTCCCAGCGACCACCAACCACAGCTAGGAAATCCCCCCACTTCACGGGTCCACAGGAGGGGGAAGGAAGTCCATCCCTCCGCCCCACCAGCGATGTGACCTTCCTGTGTGAGCTCTTCATCGTGTGCACCACCAGTGTCTTGCACAGCAGCGGCAGGAAGGTCTCAGCGGCACAGAAGGGCCTGCTGCAGGCACTGGCATGCTCTCCTACCTTACGCAGTACCTGGGCCATGGCTTCTCCTATCCATCCCAGCATCCCCACGGCTTTGCCAACAGGCTGAGCTCTTCTCCCAGGGCTTGACAGAGCTGTCAGCAGGGTCAGGCTCCTCTCCATCCCAGAGCTTAATTCACCTCCCTTCACTTTTCCCTGTCTCCCCTCCCCTCTCCCACCTCCTCCCATGGGGAGTTTCCCAGCAGCTCAGTAATTAGCACCATCATCACCAATGCTAATAACACCACCACAGCTCCTGCCATCCAGAGCTCAAACAACTTTACAGCCATCATCACGCCTCTGTAACCTCCCCAGGGTAGGCAGCAGGGAAGCAGCATCACCCCACCACGCAGATGGGGAAGAGGGAGGTAAACAAGAGGCGGTCGGTGGCAGAGATGGCCAGGCACGGCACCCACAGGACCTCCTCGACCCAGGGAGCTGCTGGCTGCAGTGAGGCCCCTCTGGAGGGAGGTCAGTGGCTGTGTTGACAGCAGGACGTATCCAGAGATTGCATCTCTCAGCTTGGGGCCTGGGAGTCCTGGGATGAGTTTTTTTCCTGGACATCCCTGCACACAGCCTCGGTTCTCCTCTGCAAAACGACCGTGGGAAAGCAGCACACAGGACCGCATGCACAGTCTGAGTTCACACCTCCTGATGGGACAGCGGGCATTGTGGCACCCCATAAAAGCACCTCAGATCAACCACTGGAGCTCACCTCTAATTAAGGACTCACTGTTTACTGATGGATTAAAGAGGATTTTTGCTTTGAGCATTCGCAAAATAAGGAATCGGGGGTATTCTTGTCTGAACAGCCTGACCAGGGAAAGCTGCTTTCCCCTCTCGGGTGGCGTTTGCTACATTTGATTAAAAAGTCTCACGGAGATGGGAATTACAGCTTTTCAAAAAAGCCCACCCACACTCCCCTACAACAGACTGACGCAGCCCCAGTAGCCCCCTGACAGACAGACAAAAGCAGAACGCAAGGCAATGGGTTGCTTCGCTTTTGGCAAGTGCCCACAAGATGACACTGACTTTAAATGTTCTGAGATCTGGTCTGTGCTACAAAGCCAGGTTGGCATCACTGCCAGCTGGGAGCACCAACACAAAGCAAAATTCACCTGAAGTGACCCAGCCTCGTCCACCAGAACGTACTGCAGAGATGCCGTCCTGGCAGAAGAGCCCTTTCTGGAGGCTACCTCACGTGTGGCAGGGCATGGTCTGAAGACAACCAGCTGGTACAAACCATGTTCCAGAGGGGCTCTGCTGCCTGCAACAGGGCTCCTGGATTCCTGAGGATATTTCAGAAAACTTTAGGTAAGGGGATGTAAATAAACCTGCCTTCATTTTGCAGGTGCACAGGCTGTGGCAAAACCTAGTCAGGGGCTCGGGCCTCCTTGGCAAGGAAGGATGGCAGGATGTCCTGCCAAGAGCAATGCTGAGAGGCTTCGGTGTCCCACCTGCATTTTGCCAAGCAAACTGCCCTCTGCCTTTCGGAGCACCTGCCTACAAAGACTGCAAGATAGGGCTATGGAATTCTGTACAGCTACTGGCCCGAAGAAAAACCCAATCAAACATCTGTCACTGCCGTTTTTATGGAATATGGACTATGGTCCATTAGATACCCAATAAGGGGCATTCTTTAAAACATAAGACAGGCAGTCACCCTTTTCCTCCAGCCATGAGCACCAAGTGCACTGAGCTATTCTCTCTTGGGATAAAACAGGACATGTTTAGTGTCCGCAAGGAGGAAGATGTCATTTTTTTTCCACACACTGCTGCTCTCCATATCCTGTTGAATCCACCAGGTATGCCAGGGAACTGAACTAAAAATGGGCTCTCGGGGCTCAGCTCACAAATCCAGAGCAAGTGGGGAGCTAACACACACACACACCCTGCAAAATCAGGGCACACAGGGAAGAGGCCTCGGGAGAACAGCTGGTGAAAGAAGATGACTGCAGCAGTCAGGTAGAGCCTGAGCCACCCCTCTGCAAGCGCAAACCCTGGGCTTTGTGCCCCTGCTGCGTGGTCACCGGTTCCCTGAAGGACAGGAGGAGCAGCGTGTCCCTCGCCTGCTCACACACCTCCATCAGTCAGGAACAGCACAAACCCCAGCTGGGGTGTGCGTGTCTGCCTTCACTTGCTCTTCCATGGACACTCACCAAAACCCCACGTGTACGAGGTCACTGGTGGTTGGCAGTGTCCCATGGGGCCTTTTCTTAGACACAGCCTGTGTACCCACAGCTACGCTCCCGAGGAATGTTTTTTGCCTTGCTCTTGATGGAGCATGACTTTTGTTTGGTTTCTGGCTGAATGTCTGAGTTAAAAATACGAGGCTATTTCTAGCAGAAGTGGGGTTTTTTTCTGACTTTGTATTGCCTTAGATGCCCCTGTGCTGCTGTCTCCTTTCTGGCTCAGATGAGCTTTGTTTTCCTTCTCAATGATCATGTTTGCACCGGTGAGCAGTAGGAAATGCTTTTCCTATTAGACCATTTCCCCGAACACTGTTGGGAATGAAGAATGAGCTCAGAGAAGTCTAAAAAAAAAAAACCCAGTTGGTGTAAAGATCCTGTCTCCGGTGGTCAAAGAACTGAAAATCAGGAACGTCTGTGGTCAGAAAGGGATGTGTACACACACACAGATGCACACAGGTACAGCAGGACATGTTCTACCCATGACCCACAAACCAGGAACAAAGGACTCAGTGTTAGAAACACTTTCAAGCATCCCCACTCTACAGACAGGCTTCATCCCAAGCTCTGCAGCTCTGACCTTTTGTTAAACAGCATGAAAATATTTTATTTTGCTTTTCTTAAATGCTAAGAAAAAATAGGCTTATCTTTCCTGGCTTGGATTTGTTCCAGCTGGAATCACCCCATGATCACAGGATGGTGATAGTGTGTTACAGTCTCAGTAAAAAGGAAAGGTCCAAATACTTTCAAGCACCCTACAATCATTAAATCTTTGCTATCGTGCTCCATATCTGCTGGCAACAACAAGCTGAGGACTCGGTGCTTTTCACTTGAGATTACTGAGTTCAAGTATCTCCAAGCCCCCTCCCACGACATGCAAACATGCCATCATCTGTGGGTGTGATCCCTGTCTCCAGAACTGAGAACAAAACCAACACAGCTGCAGGAAGCCTCCCTGGTACATTGTATTTGCCACACTCACAACAAACATCAACACAACTGGAAGATAACAGCCTAACAGACAACTCAATTGTTCAGGCTAAAGACATCAAAAAGGCACGTGGAGAGCTTTCCAGGGCAGGATCCCCACCACCTTCTTGGGAGACAAGCACAGACTGAGTCAGAGCTCTTCAACACCCAACACAGGACTTGCTGCATGCCAGTAACCCATAAATCACAGACATCAGGGCCAGCACCTCTTGCCAGCTTCTGCTCTTTAGGAAGCAAGCTCTGCCTAACTTGCTTCTAAAGAGAAGCTCCTAGACAATGATTTTCTATCATCTCTGCCTAATGATAGATGAATTCAAAGAGACCACTCTGCACATTGCCACTCTGGAGACCATCAATGTGATCAGGAGATGAGAGGGAACAATACCTAAGGTCCCAGATTTGGCAAAGGCAACCAACATTTTTGGATGCTGATCAAAATTTTTGGTTGCTCATCAAAATCCTGAAAAGGGCTCTGTTTCTTGAAGACAATAAGCCCACTCCTCTTGAACCCCAGGAGGCCAATCAAGTCAGGCTCCACATAGCAAGGGCTCCAAATTGTTGTTTTCTTCTGGAATTTGAGGCATCACATCTTGACAGTCCCAAACTCAGGAAAGTTTGAGTCTAAACTCTCATCCCTCAAGAGAAGGCTACCAATACCATCACTACCCACCAAGTGCTCATAAAGCAGTTCATGATGGAGGCTGGTACCATTGTTCTGCTTAATAGACAGTGAAGCTGACATTCAAAAAGGCAAAATGATTTGCCTACAGTTGCCCAAACAGGCAACAGCAGATCTAGATGCAGGCTCTTTTTTCCAGCCAGCAGGCCACACTGCTATCCCCATACCAGGTTAGAAATGAAGTAAGAACAAACAGGCTAGAAGAAACTCCCAGATCAGTACTGGAGGAAAAAAACCATCTTCCTACCGACTGTGACACCTGGACTCGGACTTCACTGGTATCAAGTGGAGATGTACTAGACCCCTGGGACTTTCTCTCTGAACTGGATTGATGCTCCCGGTATTTCTTTGACCTTGCAGGCAATGACAAGAACTCTTTTCCAGAGATCTTCAGGTCTCCCACGTGATGGCTGTCCCCATTCTGGTCCTTGGGAAAGCAAGAAATAGTCATTGCAGAGATTGCTTGTCTCAGGTTTATGTGGAAATCTGTTGGCAAGTAGCCACAGAACAGGAGACACAGAAGCAAGTAGTCAATGTGGAGTTTAGATGGTATGAGATGCTACTCATCATGTGCAGTGTTGAACGAGGATATTTTACCTCTCCCCACAGTGGGTGATTTTAATGAGTAGAGAGGAAGCATCGCCCAAACAAGACACAGTTGCCAACTTCTCCACAGGGAGAAGTCAGGGAAAAGTAGCATTGTCTTAAAAAAATCCAGGTATGGAGGTAGAGATATGGCTGGTTTATGTAGAAGCATAAGGAATGATGGATGAGAGGTCCAGAAGCAGTCACTGCTGCTAGTGATTTCTGGGAACTGCACTCAAAAACTCTTACCAACAAGTTCATCTTGGCCACAATACCAAACCCTTGGCACAAGTCCCTCCATTTGCTCTATCTTCAGTTCCTCCCAGTGCCCAGCCATGCTGCAGCCCATATTGACCCATGGATAACCTCACCATGCCCCAGAGAACATGGCTATGCTAGATGCTCTACAGCATTTCCCACCTCTAGGATTTGGCTCCCAGCACACACGGAGCATTGCCTGCTTCAGTGTCTCCCACTGGTTTCAGCAAGAAGAGAGGCCCTTACCCAACCATTTCCTAAAAGGCAGGTTAACACGAATGGTTGAAGTCCCATTCAGCTCTTTTGCCAACCCTCATGCTACCAGAAGCACGTGGGGACCACAGAGTAACGTGACTTAACTACAGCAGATGTTACAAACAGTCCCCTGTTCTCTCACTACTGTCCTCCTTTGCTCTCTTAAACCCTACTGCTCAGTGCTCCCACAGACGTATAAAATATAGGATTATCACCCCGTGTGACACACGGGGAAACTGAGGTGACAGAGACCACACATCTCCCAAAACATCTAGCTTTTGTCCCTTCTCAGTGCAGCTCCTCACTTTGCTGTGACGCAGATGAGGTCCTTGTACAGAAGCACCAGCAAAAGTCCTCTGCTGTGTTTGGCTCCAAAGACTCTTATTAAAGGCACCGGTCACTTTACGTGTAACAGTGGGAATGGAGTGCCTAAACCTGCTCGACGCTTTGGGCTTCAGCGTTTCTGGGCTGCAAACCACCTCTTTATCATACATAAAACACTGAGAGGATTCCCCAGGGTGTCCTCACTGCAGCAACTACATGCAGATGAAAGAAGCTTGAGCACAGCTCAGGAGATGACCCAAGGGCCCATAAGGGCACATATGCCAAAAAGCCGAGGACACTGAACAGGATCTGAAGTCCCAGCACACCAGCAGCATGGTGAGACGCTGTAACCAAAATGACTTTTCCATTCCTTGCAGGACAAACAGGAATAGTGAGAACAAGTAAGGAGAGATTCATTTCCTGAGATGCTGTTGATAGACAACAACTGCAGCCAGGTCAGTGTATACATTTTGAAAAGCTGCCACAAAAGTGGATTTCAGAACTGGAAAGAAACTGCCTTCTAACGCCTTACTGCCTTAGTTAGAGCCCTCAACTGTTTAGTTCCTGACAAAAAGAATAGATGACTCAATTACGGCATGTAAGCACCTTCAGGGTGAAAACCAGCATGTGATAAAGAGATTTTTTTAGTCTGGTAGAGAGAGAGGAATAAACAAGAACTAACGGCTGCGAGCTAAAACCAGAGAAGCTCAAAACAAGGCATAAGGAAAGCACAGGTTGGAGAGAGGAGGATGGCAGGCAAGCAGCGTGCCCTCTATCTGCTGGGGCATTCAGAGGGTGCATCCTGGCAGATACGCTCTGCCCAGGCACACGGCTCCATGCAGAGGCATTGGACAAGAGCTCCTGGCCTGTGTGGTAAGAGCAGTGCCCGCTGACCTGAAGGCTATCTCTGTCAGAGACAAAGAGCAGAGAGAGTGAGACAATAATGAGAGGGCGCTGGAAAGATTGCAGTTCACTCCACTGATTTATTCTTTCCAATCCTATTGCTCTCACCATAGCAAGCTTGAAGCAAACAACCCTCTCCCATGACTGCAATCGCCTCTCCCTAGGAACCACAGCAGGGGAGAGGAAGGGGACACTCTCACAAGGAGAGGTGAGCTCGCACACACCCCACTGCAGGGGGAATGGGACAACTCATGTCCCACTCTACGGAATACCCACAGCTCCTGTTTACTCCAGCCTCCCAAGGAAATCCCTGAAATCCCATAACCCTGCCTCAACTATTGAATGAGGCTCAGCTTTTACAGCAAAGAGTAGGAAACCAACAGCATCAGCAGCAAACCACACATCAGCAAAACTCTCCCTGCCACTCCTCTGGGCCATGCTGCTCCGATGAGGATACACAGTCGCGTGTCTCCCTGACCCTGGACACTGCTGTCCCTCCTGTCAACACCCCAGAGATGGACTTGCACTGGTTACAGCAGGAAGGAGCCAAAACAGCCAGTGGGCAGTTGGGAAAATTAATAAAAACACATAAGTGCCTTTAGCATTTAACTCCCAGAGAGAGTTAATTCAGGGAGGAGCATTTCTGTGTGCTTACTGGGATGTTTAGGCACTCTGATGGTTTTGCAAGCCTGAGGTTGTTTCCCATTGACCATCTGCACCTGCCTGCAAGCTGGCCAAATTTTTTTTGTCTCTGTGACACTTCTGTAAAAGGGGAAACGCTCCCTGGGACACTCGGGAGAGCTGTGCCTGGAAAGCACTGGATGAATGTCAACTTCTTGTGCCAAAGACATTCCAGAAAGGCAGAGCACAGCTGCCTGCCTGGTCACCTCCTCTGGGAACAGGCATGACTGAGCCCCACGGCAGCATCAGCACTGGGGCAGACCCAGTGATCCTGCACAGGATTTTCTGAGAAACTTAAATGATCCCTGGAGGTGGAAAGGCTCAGTGCCTCCCAGCTGACTCCAGAAACAGCCTTTGCCCTGGGGAGACTGAGAGAAGGCTGATCTGCTTGGATCTGACATTTCCAGCAGCGAACCGCAGCAGAGGCAATCCTTAGAGCCCCTTGAAACAAAACCCTCTGCCTCCTGCAACGCACCATCTCCTGCTTCTGACCTCTCCCTCCCCTGAATGCAGCACTCCACTGGGCTAATAGGGCACTGAGATTTGCTACCAGCCACTGAAGGGGCTAAAATGCTCATGATTATTCTCTCAATAAAGGGCTGTTTTCTCAAAAAAGCACAGAAGTGGCTTTTTCAGCTTTCAGTTAAGTGCCTTTTTAGTTAGACCAGCTGTTCCTCTCCTCCAAGCTCTCTAGAAACCCTCTCTGGTTAATCCCATTGACTCCAGTGATATCTGCTAATTGCATACTTCCCTGCAAATGAAGCCAGTCAACAAGCCATTACAGATTCCTACTGACATTTAATCTTTGAGGCCAGACATCTTTGCTTACCTTTTCAGAAGGGAACTTCAGGAGATCTAAGCTGTCCATGCTGTTCCTTTGGAGCCTCTTTGGCCTGGCTCCTGCAAAACAACGCAGTCTCGCATCAGGAGGGTGTCACTCACCGACAGCACTAATGTCACACAGATAACATTCAAACCAGGGCAGACCCTCCGCTCCTGTTAACTACAAAGTCAAAAGGATGGGATGCTGCAGCTGTGCTGTCCTTGAGATTCAAATGTGGTTTTTTCCTCTACTGTTTTGGTTCTTTTTCAAAACACGATCACAGCGCAGTCAGCAACAGCCAGGGCTGCGCGAAGCTTTTGCTATCAAACAGTGGCTGGGTCACGCTGCGACCCTGATCTCAACTGAGGTCTCTGGAATTCGGGAGTTACAAACCTCACTCTAAACAACAAAAGTCAGGGGACTGACACTGAGAAAAACCATAACAAAAATAGAGTTTAATAAAAGTGTGGATTTGTTGCTTTATCTTCATGTTTATAACTGAAATAATGTATCTGGGATACAACTTTGAGCTTTTCTCTACAGTCATGAGGGCTGGAAAACTAAGTGAAGGAGCAAATATCACAGGCCCAGCCTCAAGGGAAGCACAACCTTGCCCTGAAGCTGACAGAGAAATCAGAAAATTTGGTAGCATTCATTATATTTATTTGATAGTTCATAAAATTCATTTTAATTCTAGCAATAACAGTGGGTGAGACACAGTTCAGCTCTGAGTCCTGCTTTTCAAACTCTCTTTACCTCCATGCTTCCCTCCAACCTGCTTCCAGCTTCTATTGCCTTGCTCACCAACACAACCAGGATTTGCAAAATGGCCCTGGGATACCTTCACCATGTCTGGAAAAACTTCTGCCCTTCCACCCGCCTGCTCTCCTTCCCTGATCTTTCCTGGAGGTTCAGTTTAGCTGAGCACCACAGGACATCCCACAGCAGCAGCACCAAACAGGGTAGAAATGAAAGCTTTGGACTCAAGGTCCCATGACAACTTCCAAGCTTCAGGGGAAATCCTGGGGGAGGGTGAATGACTGCATGTGAATTGAAACCCATCTCCATGCTGAGCCCTGAGAACGGAAACCACTGAGCTTCGTGTGGTTCTTGTAACAGCAAACTCACCAAACCTAAAGATTCCCTGGTTTCCCATCACCACCTAACAGAACATTGCTGATGTTACAGCAGCACCCACAGACCCTGTTCAAACCCAGGGTGCCACTGAGCTGCTCACTGGACAAACTTAATGAGAGAACACACAAAATTCATGGACCAATTAAAGACTGTAAACAGAATGTGGTGATCAAGTGGAAAAAGCCACCAGGTCGCAGGGATCCCACACTAACACGCATCCAGCTCAGCCAGTGCTCCAAATGCAACCACAGTTGTACCTAAACTGCAGCAACTCCAAAGACACCACTGCTTTGAAAAGCTCAACCTTGCTCAGCTTCATGAGCTACAAACAGAAGCTCAGATCGCCTGGGACTTCACTAAGGGTCATACATATCTATTACATCTTAGTTATAACAACCTAAAGTCAACTTCACTGCCCCTCACTACTTCACTACTCTACAGTGATTTACTTCTTGCAGCCGTAAAGACTCAAATCTGCAAAATGTTTCTATGTGTTTCTGGCTCTCTACTCCCAAAGGCACGTTAGCACCAGCTTCGTTTCAAGGTGACCTCATTAGTAGGCTTTGAGTTCAGAAGGGACTGACATCAGGGTTGGTGAATAGGCACAGAACAGGCACCACTGTGCATACACAGTAAGACCAGAGAACAAGGCAAACGTAATGAGATGCATTTGCCATTCCTACCAAACTCTACCCCCATCTGCACTGCAAAGGCTCATTTGGCAGCAGCTCAGTAACAACCGGATTTGATCCCAGAAGGTCCGTGGTTGCTGATGCTGGCAAGGGTTCAGACATGGGGCAGGAAAAAAGGACTTTGCTGCTTTCAACAAAGCAGGCAGAACTCTTATTTTACCATTTTTATTTTAGTCCTTGTTTATGTTTACTAAGATATCTTATCTCAGGTATCATGTTTGCTGACATATCTTAAGCACCTCCTGGGAGCAGGTTGGGAGAAGCTCCTGCTGTTGGATACCAATGAAAGGATACGGTTATTTAGTAGCTGAACACACCTATTATCACAGGGCACCAGTGATACCAGTTTCCAACAGAGCTGAGGTCGTGTAGCAACTCATTGGGAGACACAAGATGCCCCACAGGCAGCTCCCACCGCTCCACCATGCTCCCAGCAGCAGCAACCTGTGGGTATCAGCACAGAGGAGGTCTCCATGCAGCAGCAGGGCGGCTGCCGCAGTCCCCGGTCTCCTCCCATGCTGCCAAACAAGCAAAGGGCTTTTAGTTCCTGCCACGTTGGTCAGGCAGGAGCTCAGCGAGGGGAAGGCAGTGGCGGGTGGTGCCCAGCGGCTCCTGGTTACGCACAATGACGTTCTGGACATTGCCATAAGCTGCTCGTGACTCTCAGCTTCCCCCAGAATAACCTACAGTCTATGTGTGGAGCAGCGAGGTGGGTCTGGAATAAGACACCTACAAACACTTAATCAAATGGTACGTTTGAGTTTCAAAGCAATGCCCAAGAGGTGAGGCCAGCAACTGGAAGTGAGCGTGCGTCACAGCGGCTTTTAACTGCCACTTCCAGGAAAACAAGAAAGAAGCAAAGTGTGTCTGATTAGATAAAGGCACATCATTGCCAACAGCCTAAAGAGTCATTAATTATACACCTTCGTCCTCAGGTGCTTTCGTACATTTGCAACAGCATTAAACTGCTGGCCAGAAACCATTAATCTCTGATCCGAGAAAACCTGCCTTCCCCTTTGTTAATTTAATACATGGAGTCAGCTGAGACTACCCCAGCAATTAGGGCACACAGAACAATTTGTCTTTTTCATTTGTTTTTGTGCTGGTGTTCCTCTGTTACCACGTGGATTTCACATTCACTTCAACTAGGAGAGGAAGAAGTTAGGAGTTACAAACTCAACTTCAGAGCCATACAACTCAGCTATTTTCTTCCAGAAGAAAACACGAGCAGCTCCAGGGCTACATGCCGGCCTCGCAGAAGCCCACGGTTCTGCCATCCCCACTCACCGCGAGCCGTCCCGCGGGTAGAACAAGCATTAAAAAGAGCAGCTAGAAGAATTAAGAGGCTGCCCATCAGTCACGGTTATCATAAACCCAATCAACACAGGCAGCAATTCCCACCATGCGCGACAGCCTCTTCCCTTTACTCCCCAGCAAACGTGCTCATCTTCCAGGACAGCAGAGAGATTTCCATACTCACAAGCACCCCGCGATAGAAGGAATCCCATTAACATTCTGTCTCCGACCAGGACTTCCCCTCAGATGGTTCCAGACATAACTCTCAGCCTCCTCCAAGTTATTTTTCCCAGAAATATCTGCAGCACCACCTAATACTCAGCAAAAGTTCAACTCTGCCTCTTTTCTCCCCAGTGCCGACCGACAGCAGCAGCAGCTATGGATGCAAAAGATTGAGCATCTGAAAACCTGGGTCTGTTCCTCTAGCAGGTTTTTTCCTCTCTCTCCAGTATTTATTGGCATGTTTACCAAGCCTACTGCAGAGTAACGGAAAACCTCAGGGGCATTTCTAAATGCTCTCTCTGTCTTTAAGGTTTACTGAGGTCTCTAATAGAGCAAGTTGAAACCTTCTTGTGAACATCAGCTGAGCAGTGCTACTGACTGGCTGTATTCATGCCATGTTTTCCTCAGATGTTGTTCTTTTCAGTGCTCAGGCTCAGGGTTGTTGTTGCTTTTTTTAAATATTTTTTTTCAAAATCTCTCTCCTCTCCCCCCATGATCTCAACACCACCATGAACCAAGGTGGTTTGTTTGTGTTGGTTTTTTACTTTTTGCTTTTGCAATTTGGTTTGTGAAGCGAGTTTAACGGTTCTCACATTCTTGTATTTTAAAACTTGATGAAGCAGCCACCTCCCTACCTAGAAGGGAGCAATGAATTCCAGGGAAGGGGAAATTTATTGCAACAGAATAGTGTGGGACACTTGTGTGCAAGCATATGAGACATCCTTGCTTCCCCAAGCTCCTTTACATCCCCTCACCTTACAAACACTCCCTATTCTTCTGTCTTTGGGACACTAACCTAACATATCCATGTCAGATATGCATCTAGACCCATCTTTTTTCCTCTCACTCACATCCCCACCCTGCAGAGATGAGAACAGCCCCGCTGCACAGCCTTGTGCTACCCGTGATGACATGGATACAGGAACCTTTATCTACAATCTCTTCTTCACAGCCAGCAGTTTGGTTTTTTTAAGCTGATCAGTGCCGAGCTACACTGGGCCCTGCATGTCTGATGGAGAGCCTAAACCAGAGTGCTGACATGGTGCATGCAGCAAGCACCGCATCTTACCACCCATTCTTCTCCTGTCCACTTGGTCTCTACCATCACCTCCATGCTGTCTGTAAGGGCAGGATCAGTGTGGTCTCTAGAGGAAAGGACTCTGCTCCTGTGCCCCAGGCAGGCCCTCCAACTCTCCTTGGTTTTCAGGGTGCAATTAGAAGATAAATTCCCACACAGCAAAAATTCTCTAGCGGTATCTTGCTACAAAGTGAGATGTAGCCACAGAAAACACAAGGAAGTGTTTTAGCGTAGGATGGCGATGGGATCATCCATGTAAATGTGCAGTAGGGCAAAGTGGGGTAAACAGTGTGGGCAGAGTTTTGTTCCTCTATGGACAGACTCCATCTCCAACTGGCACTCCTGAGATTTCAGAGTTGACAAGATCGAGCAGAACATGTGTAGCAGCAACTCTGCTTTGATAATTCCTAGGCTCTCCCCCATCTCCAGCAGCTTGGAGAGCTGCCTACTCCATCCCTGCTTGAGACGAAGCAAACCCCCATGACGCAGATCAAGCGACAGTTCTGCTTGCAGGTCAGGAACACGCTGTATCCCTCTGGGGTGGCTGTACCAGAGGAAGCAGAATTAAACCTGACAGTGGACTCCACAGAAGACCAGTGGGGAAAGGTTGTATGGCCAACATCATTCCCCTCTGCCTCCAGCTCTCCTGGCTGAGCAGCACACACAGTTCAGCGGCAACGGTCGCCACACGGAGCACAAGCTTTGCACCACAGACAAAGAGAACACCATAAATCTTGGCATAAGCACTTGCTCCATTTTCATGAAAAGGTCATTTCTCTCTGTACCTGTATTCACTGAGATACTGACTTGTCTTTTAGGTGACTTCTTCCAGCCCAGGACAGTGTCTCCCCACATTTGTGCAGACCCCAGCATTTCAGAAACTCTCAATATTGTTCAATATGACTAAATTAGACAAGCCAGCCAGTTGTTTGAGGTGGAAGACTGGTCTGTAAACCCTACCAAGCTGAGAAGTGGCAGTGGAGATACAGTCCAGCAATCCGAATGCACGCAGAGCATCTCAAATCACACGCTCCTGACATCTAATCAGGAAAGCTCTGTCAAGCTAGTGCTCCATTATTACAGCAAGCTCTTCAAAGAGGAAAGGGGAGAAAGGAGGAAAAAAAAGAGGACAGAACAGCAGCAAGAAAAGAAAGGAGGGGGGGGAAACAATAGTGCTGCCTCTGGTAGGACAAGCATCTCATTTAAAGCTTTAATTAGTTTTCAAACACATAATGGGTTCTGGCACTATAAATCCACTTGACCTCTATTATTGCCAGCACTTGCATGATAAATGCTGGCATTTGTTTTCCCAGTTGTTACTGAGATAGAAAAATACTTTTCTCTAAATAGAGAAAGCAAGTAATATCAGTTATTTATGATGACTGCACCATAAATTCCCAGCCCTGAGCTGCTGTGTGTTGATCCACAGGAAGGACCATCTGCTAACCCCTCATCCTTCAGACAGGAAAGGACCAGGGGAATCCTGACAGCTCTGGTCCCTTCTATGTCTGAGGATAGGGCTAGATGGGCAAAACAAGGTTTTTCTCACTCTCAGTTATTTGAGGGCTTTTCTGGCTGTACAGTCCACACAAAAGCCAAGAGCAGGTCTGGCTTACAACAGAAAGGATAGTACATGTGAAAATAATAAAGTCAACCCATAGCTACAGGCCAGGGCCTGTGGGCAGGTCGCTTCCAGTGTGTTGTCACATCAGACTTCCTCAGGAACGCTTCAGCCCCATGCAAAGCCCTCCAGCCTCAGGTCTCCATTGTCAGAACTGGGAGTCAAAAGGACAGGAATGAAACCTTTTCTGCTGCTGGGAAGATTCAGGCTCCAGCATGTTTGCTCTGACGTGCTGTGTTCACTGGCACACAGACAGCACACAGCTGAGCAAATATCAGCCTTCCAGACAGATCCCGAGCACTACAAAAACCTTCTCCAGAATAACAATTTTGCAGGTTTTTTTCTCTGTGGCAAAACTGTTCCTTTAAAAAAAAGTATATACAATACACAGTAATAAAGAGAAGTTACTTTTGAATCAAGATGCTCATCTGCCTGATTTGGCAGAAGATGCTTTGCATATGTGTCAGGCGAGTTTCGCATCCTCCAGAATCCAGTCTGACAGCTGAACAACTGGCTGAAAACACCAGCAGTGCTGCACATCTGCCTGGCACCCAGCAGCCCCCTGACAACTGGCTGACTGCATCAGGGCGAGCAGCTAGCACAGAGGCTTCTCAGATGGGGAGAGGGAATAAGGAGACAGTCTGGATCACATGCCAGAAGAATCTTCACTTTCATATGGAAGAGGTGAGACTTGGAGCAAAAGTCCTCCTTGAAGACAGAGATGGTACAAGGGAGTTACTCTTCCCCAGTGGGCATGAAAACCAAGGCAGCTCAGGAAAGCTGCAGTCCCTAAGTACAAGGTGATCTCATGTCTTGTAGCCTTTCAAGCTACTATTGATTGCTGCAATGTTGGGTACATCTTTGATCCCAGTTTCTTTCTCAACTGCAATGGGCATTAGCTTTTCTCTAACTGAGCAAGGAAGCACTTTTTTTACCTAGAGGGTGGTCAAACACTGGAACAGGCTTCCTAGAGAGGTGGGCAATGGCCCATGCCTGTCAGTGTTTAAGAGGCATTTGGATAATGCCCTTCACAACATGGTTTAACTTGGTCAGCCTTGAATTGGTCAGGCAGTTGGACTAGATGATTGTGGAAGGTCCCTTCCACCTGAAACAGTCTATTCTATTCAAGGCTGAATATGGCTTATTTGCAAATAAAGCATTGGCAATTCAGGCCAAAGAATGAAGTATTTTGGTTTGTATTTGCAGGATCTGGAAAATGCAGAGCACCCAATCACGTAACATTGAGCAGAGTCTCAAATACAAGCCTTGGAGCTTGTGGGAAGCTTGGAGCCATGGTAGAAGCAACCTCCTATAACCATAACCTCCTCCAGGCAATGGTCTGTTTAATACATGAACAGTTGTGGGGACAGGAGGATTTTCTGGGAGATAAACTGAACTGGGTGGAGCAGGCTGGGAGGAGGCATGTAACCTCAGGGCTAATTCAAGAACAGCCATGCAAGGCTTGGCAGGAACACCTGGCTTTCTTCTAAGAGCAAGACTTTCTCTGCTGGTATACAGCAGAGCCTCATGACCTCCCATCTTCCGTTATCAGCTGGTGTTAAACAAGCAGAGATCAAAAGAAACTGAGTTTGAGCTAGAAAGTGACACACAGTAATTAACACAGACAACATCTCCAGCAGCTAGACAAGCCCAATTATAGCAGCTGTGTCCTACAGACTGACTCAGGGAGGGCAAGAGAAAAAGCAACACACATCTCTGAGCCTTGCAGTGATCAAACACTGACAGTAAATCCTCTAAAAAGAGGGGCAATGGACTTGATCCCTCCTCCTGGATGCTGTTGAGAATCAGTCACCAGCTGGCAGCAGCCAGGCACTTTCCAGCTACCAGAACATGGCTGGCCACACTGGCCTTTGAATTCATGAGCTCTGTCTCTACAAGCTGCAAGGTCTCTTTGCTAAGCAAAGGTCTGCTGAGTGCTTGTCCCTGCCAGGCTAGGGGCCAGCCTTGCTGCTGAGTGAGGGACTATGGATCCTGAGGTCAGTCAAGAGATAATGGTGAGTCTTGCTGAGGGTCTGGCCTTCCCTTGCTCAGTGAAGTGTCAAAGCAGACCATGGTCATTCATACAAAAACCTTTAAGAGATAAAAAGTCATTCTAGCTGGGTGAGAAAAAACCTCTCCTCCTCTTGGTCCCTTTCTTGTTCTGTGCTGCAAGAAAAAAGAGTCAGCAGAGGCGTCTCGTTCCTAACAGTAATGCTGTACTGTGAGACAGAAGATCATCGTAACCATAGGCATTTCCTACATGATGGCTACCGAAGGAAACTCTCTGTGGAAAGTGCGTTCAGAACCAGACAGCACACACCAGAGCTGGGATGGCTGCAGGAGCCTGGAGCAGCAGCCAAAGGGAACTTCAGCTCAGAGCAGGAGTTTGTGTAAGGAACTGACAATTTCAAAGTTAGCCCTCCCCACAAGAGGTCCCTTGATTTAATGGATGGCTTTGACAAAAGTCACGTTGTACCTCTTCTGCCACAGGCTTCAAGAACTGGCCTCTTCCTCACCCTTTCCAGCACTTGCAGTCTTCCCCCAGCATCAAGATAAAACAAGCACCTGAGTTTCATTAGCACAGTATCTTCTCCTCCAGTCCTGGAGCATTTCCTCTGCCATGAACTGAGAAGTCTTGCTCTACTTTACATTGATGCTGGGAAGGAGACTCATGTACAGAGCAAGATGAGAGAAAAACTTAAATTAAATACTTCTTAATGCTTTGAGAAGAATATTCTAAAACTTCATAAAGCCAATACTGGGGCAGTCTGAACTGAGTGCTAAATTACTTGTTTTAAATCCAAATGACTCAGAGGTTCATCCCCCCATCAGTGCTGCTGGAATGATTTAACAGCTGTAATAGCAGAGGTTACTCAGATTTAGAAAAAACTCATTATAAAGATAATGAAGAGGCATCCTTTAGAAGTCCTAAATCTTCACCTAAGAAGTCCCCCATGCAAGCAGCAGTCCTGTCATTCCTGCCCTGCTCCCTTAAGCATCACAGAAAGGACACCACAGCATCAGGTCTTTTTTGGACACCTTCCTGCAAGTGCCTTACTGGGAGGCATGTGGGAACATCTGCACGAGCATTCCTCTGAGCTCAGAAGCTAAGACTCCACTGAGCATCAGTTAGAGCACAAATAAAGCAAACAGACCACCTTGCATTCTGCCTTCCACTTGGCCAAAAGTTACTCTGCTTCAGTCAACCACCTCATCCATCAAAACCCTGCACAAACAGGTATAATAAACCAGCATGGCCTTGGGCTTTCACTTTCAGAATGAAAAAAAGGCTGAGCTGCAGCACATCAGCTCTTGGGAAAAACCAAATATAGTTGAGGATACTTAATATTAAGCAATTTCAGTTGCTATGCTTTACTCAGTCTGACTGGTAAGAATGGGGCAGGTTCCGGGCTGAAGCCATTAGCGATATGACCCCTGTGCCTGTCTGCTGAGTGGAACACAAACACGACCTAACACTGAAATTGCAGCCTCAGTGAACAGGACTGTCCCACTGTCAGGACACTGGTCTCAGAAGGCCACATCTCTCAGCTGTCACCCACCACACTCCTTTGCAGAATGCTTGAGCAAACCATGGAGAAGGAACATCCCTGTCACTGGGCAGCATCCCAGCCCGAGGCACAGGTTAGCAGCGCTGCCTCCTTCCTGCTTTGCATCAATAGAGGGTTGGTCAATCTGGCCTATTTCAGCAGTTCTAAACACTTCTTAGATACTTCAAAGATATTTAAAGCAAACAAACAAACAAAAACAAACAGGCTGGGAAACATAAAAGCAGATTTTTCCTATCCCTGTCTAATTGATCCAAGGGTTCAAAGATTCCTGTGAAGAAGGCAAGCTCAAAACTGCATTGAGGAGGCAAAGACCCACATTGAAATCATGCTCATCCAGGTTCAACTGCTCACTTCACACCATCTGAGAACACAACCTGAAGCATGGCTGCCTCTCATGCAGGGATGAGCAGTGCTCCAGCTCCTGAGCACCAAACAAGAGACTCGCCTTGTACCTCCCCTTTTTCAGCAGAAATTGTGCAGAGCAGGGGAAGCCAGGCTCAGGGCCGAGTCCTTTCCTGACCTCAGAGCTCATTGAGCATGGCTGGGCAGTGGTGTCTGCCCACTGCAAACAGCACAGGAAACATGTCAGGAACCAGGTTACAATGCTCTAAAAGCACCTACATGCCAACCCCTTCTGGAACACCTGCATCCCTCCCCACCTACACCCAGCTGCCAGGAGAGGTGTTGCTCAGTGTCTCCTAACACTACCACTGCAATCAGAGACAATGACTGAGGCTGAAGCGCTGCTGAGAGTGGAAGAAAGGCAACCTAGATTCAGTTAATTTCACTTTGGAGAGGCACTGAGGCTGGCCAGGGCTGCTCTCTGCCTTCTGTCCAGCATCTCCAGCCCTGTTGGTGGTGGATAAGCCTCTTCTCTGTGCTCCCCTTCCAGCTGGCAGATTGCCCTGGCCAGTGCCAGCCTTCAGAAAGGAGAGCTGACAAGAAGGACCTGAAGAGGGGAATGCTGCAAGGCAGTGCTCTGTACACCAGAGACCCCAGTTACCCGCCCAGGGACAGCCCAGCCAGGCACTGCCACCAGGCTTGGTCTAGGAAGGGCTCAGCTCCATGCTGCTGATTCACAGCTACCTGACTCCTTGCTGAGCAGATGCTGAAACCTCAAGCCCAAACCAACTGATGTAGAAATGGGCAGCTAGCGCTTCCACCCCACATCCAGCAGTGGTGCTGAGGGCAGAGCTGGATGTTGGCACCGTAGGACATCTCCCAGCACCAGGCAGCATTTCTTGTTGTTCATGGTGGTCTTCACCTCTACAAAACAACTCCCTTAGAGGCACAGCAAGTTCCCTTCTCTCCAAAGGCAAAAGCCTACCAGTACTCGATGCTTAACTCACAGTGTGCGAACGAGGGTAACACCAGTTTTCAGAGCCACATTTTTGTGTGTTTGGAGAAACAGACACAGCTTCTGTTTATTTGCTTCATGTTTTAGCTACTCCCTAGCTTCTTTTGGTTTGTTGCTTTAAGCTCCCTGTGCTTGCATTTCTTGACAAGGTCGTTGCTTTCACAAGACTTCTGCAGCACTGCCCCACTTCCCTGGCCTCCAGCTTCGTCTTCTGCCGTCCAATTGCTCTCAGAATATTAATTAAAATCATAAAGAGCTTCAGAAGAGGAGACAAAACAGCAGAGGAAAACATGAGATGCTCCTACCTCACCCAGGCCCCTGGTAGAGGGCAATGACCAAGATTTAGAAGCAAAGGCAACCTGTAAAGGACATCATAGTGTAATGGTCTGGCTCAGGGTTTCTCAGCCCACAGTACAGATTTTCCCAGAACTCAAGTTTGCTATGAAACTTTATTCTAGGTGCTTGATGAAATTAATGTGTTTTATAACGTGCCTGCCCTATGAGATGATTTTAGCACCGCTATGAATATGCAGACATTTTATAACTTTAAGCAGGGAAAAATAATCTCAAGGAAAAAAAAGTTTGAAAGCTTTCCTCACCACGAGATTTGCTAACATCAAAAGGCACGGCTGGTTCAGAAGTCAACATGAATCTCAACTCTCTCACCTGCTTCCTATTACAGAAACAGATGTTTATTTTGCTGTAAATTGCTGCTATTAATAATATAAATAATTATGCTTTTCTAATCATTTAATAGGTGCACAGGAGGGTAGCAAAGTTCCTGGCAGCCATTAAATACGTCTCCCTTCTCAAGGGCTCAGAGACACGTTGGTGGCCTCTTACCAGTTTGGAATAAGAGAGCTGAAGCCAAAAGAAAAGCTCAGGAGAAATCAAGGGAGCCAGGCTCCTCTCCACAGGCCATCCTACAGACCCATCCTCGCTCCAAACTTCTATGCAACAGGGACGGCATCTTTCCCACCTGAGATGTGTGTAAAAGAGCGCACGTGGCTAAGCACAGCAATATTCAAAACACAGGGGCAGCCGATTTTTACCTCCCCAGCAGTTTCCCAGAAACAGGCAAGGGGCAACATCTGCCATGTCCCACCAACTCTGCCAGGGAACCTGCCCCAGGCCCTCCAGTCCTTCCCCTCCCCACACTACAGGCCCCAGTCGTTTGTTGTTTTCTCTCCACAGAACATTTTGTCCTTCTGTTGACAACAGCCCCAGCCTTGGGAATGTCAGCAATGGCACCACAGATTAACAAGGTCACTGCAACCTCCAGCAAGTGCTGCCCCTGACTATGGCAGCTCAGCTCCTCTCCCACCCTCCAGTGATCACACATGCAAACCAGCACAACTCTGGCTCTGTCAGATGAGAGAAAAATCACTTCTGGCTCCAGATGTTAACACAGCACAGGCACATCTGGATCACTGGAGGGCAGAGAACAGCCCAGGGGCCACACGCTGGCTCTGCCTCGTGCTGTCTCACCTTCACAGTTAAGCCCAGTGACTGACCAGGCTCAACATGAGCCTTAAGCAAAAATCCCAACCCTTCAGTGCCACATGCTTTCCGAGTCTCGTGCTGTGAGATGCAGGCAGTGGGGCTGTTCCAGGGAGACAGTGGGACTGTGTCACTGCTCGGGTAGGGGACACTGCTGCACACAAGGCTCAGCTCTCCCCAAGAGTGGCTCTGCTTGGACCAAGACCCTCCCTGACCACCAACGCACACTGTCCCACCGGCAGTGGGACACCAGACCAGTCCATAGGAGGCTGCATTCAGGCTCAGATTCACTGGGCAGTGTGTTATGAGAGCAGAGACCTCTCTTGGTTTATTATTTTTAGTTATTTCCAGATAAGTAAAAGCTGTGCAGTCCTGGTTATGCAATACAGTTAGAGCTGCAGAGCCCCTCTCCCAGATAAATCAGCCTGACCCCTTCTGCTGCAGCTCTTCTACACAGAATGTTTGCACATCCAGTCAAACATGTGTCTTGGCACACAACAGTCAGCCCACGTGGTCCTTGGCACTGCTGTGCTGCACCCCTCCATTCCCCAGCCCAAGGAACCTGGCATCCCATCAGCTCGTTTCCTCCACACTTCACTCTGTCCCAGGAGCAGCAGCAACATCAACAGTAATTTCCTGTTCCCCTTTCAGGGCAAAATAATTTTCCAAAAGGAAGCCCCTAGTGAGGTGCCAGGAATGAATGGAAGGCCCTCACTAAGAAGTTTCCCAGTAGTTATAAAGATGGACCTGACGTGCAAATGGAGACTGGGGCAGCAGTTGTGATCCATGTGGCCTTTGAGGAAACAGCACAGCTCCTGATGAGGCACGGCAGGGCACGCTGGCTCCCTCACCTGCACCTCGACTTCTCCAGAAAAGCTTTAATACTGCCATAGCAGGCTACACCTTCCAGATCAATACAGAGAACAAACACGCACAGCCAGCCTTTCTCCTTTCCAGGACACCATGCCTCAACCTGAGCACCATCTTCTCTGTGCCAGTTCTACCAACAGGAAAGAGAACACACCACCTGAGAAAATGTGTCTGCACTAACAAGGTCATATTTAATCAGCCAGCACCTCCCGGGATGCAGTTTCATCTGTGTGAATTAATAAGTCTGTCCACAGTGACAGAGCAACCAGCTGGAAGTGCCCCATGCCAGGCACCCCCAAATGTCTGCAGTGGGCAGTTCCAGGGCAGGCAGACGGTCCCTGAGCTGGGGACACGTCAGGCTGGCAGGCTGACAGTGCGCTGTGGTGAGGACTCAGCTGTGCTCTCTGGCTCCCTGGAGAGCGGAGGCAGAATGACCCAGGGCCAAGTGCAGTGAGTAAAAGCCATTTTGTCTGCTGTGACCGAGTCTTGCCACATCTTTGTTTCCAAGTTGGGCATCACTGCAGGCGTTCCAGGGGTGAGACAGCACCCAGCATGCTGATGCTCACAACCTGCCTTCAGCCCATGCTGTAGGTTTGTTCCTTGAGTGCTAATCAGAATGAGAACAGTCAAAAATCCCTGCCAGTCCCATTCTGAAAGCTTGCTCTATCAGTCAAATCAGTTAAAAGGGCCCTGCAGAGCTTTAAAAGAGACAAAAGCTAGTTTGTTGCTTGGTACAAGGAATTTCATTCCCAATGCAGATTAATTCCATTAACCCATTCTGTGGCCCTTTTGGGGAGGATCCTTCCCTGCCCTTGCAGCTTACGGAAAGCACAGAGCAAACATACCAGTCTCCTTTCTGCTAGAGGCACTCAATAGCCTCATCTTGCTCTGGCATTCCTATTTCCTCCCATGTTGCCCACGTGCAAACACCTCCCCCTCCCCACACACCATACCACATCTTCACGGGGCGCTTCAGTGCCAGCAAAAGCCCCAGAAACTCACCTTGTGCTTCATAGCCAGAACAGTGGTGAGCCATGCCCACGTCCTCATCCCCGGGGCCCAAGCCGAGGGCTGACTTGAGCTGGGCCATGTTCACCTGTGCTGTCAGCTCACCATTCCGGTCCCCAATCTACAGGGTGAAAACCAACAGGGCAGCTGGTTAAAAGGCAACGTGCTCGAAGCAAACAGCCCCTACCAAAGGGTTTGCTAGTCCCATATCAAAGCAAACACACAGTCCAGAAGAGAGCTTGGAGACACCCTGAGAGACCACACAGCCCAGCTTTCAACACCAAAGCAGCTCTCCAAAGCTGTCCCTCAGGGTCCATACATGCTGTGCCGCGCACTGGCTGCGCCTCAAGATGCATTTCTGTGGAGTTTGGTACAAGGAACTGAGGGAGCACAGCTCACCCCCTGCTACAGAACTGGGACAGTGATAAATGTGCTCATCTGCTCTGTCCTGTAGCTGCATATGGCTTGGCAGAGAGCCCTAAAACTCTCAGCCCCCTTCCTCAAGTATTTCCATAGTTACTGAGCACCAGACAGCCACACTACTATCAGCCACGTGGGCAGTGTCACACTCAGGGCTTGGATGCTCTGAAAGCCCTTCTCTCCTGGCTCAGGTCCATGCAAGCTTTGAGTTGTTCCTAGTGATCTACCCACACAAGACTCTCAAAATCTTTTGAGTCCAGTTTTTCCAAACTCCCATCTCCCACTGGTTGAAGAAGCCAACGTTACATGTTCAGGAAGAGATCTTTCCAGTGGTTTCTGCTACTTAAAATGGAGAGTTATAAGACATGCTGCTGTGCCCTCCTCAAAGTTTAACAAAACAAGAAGATTACTGTGCTGCATATCACCAGCAAACACAGAGGAGTCACTCAGAAACAGCCTCTAATCTTTAGAGGAACAGCAGCCTCTGTTACAGAGGAAGACCTTGGCTGTTCCCTTGGAGAGGCCTGACTCCCTATTAAATGCCTTGCAACAGCTCTTTTGTGGTCCTTTAAGATAGGCTGCAGTACGAGCCATCCTAGAACAAAATCATAAATCCCCACATTATTTATGACAAAGCCCCAAGCACTGGTAAATGGAGGCAGATCAAACAGCTTATCAAAAGGCAGAAATCCCCTGCCATTTACAAGAGATTTGCTGTTGACATCATCTCCAGAGAAATTCCTATGTCCTGGTTAGGTCTCACAGTCCTTGATGCTCCGTTATACGCTTCCCTGACTTCCACTCATTTCAGTTCACCTCCAACACCCTATTAACGTCAGAGGAACACACTGACAGGACAACAATCCTAGGCAGGACCTACCACACACACCATAGGACAGCCCTGTTTTCTGCCCTCAGCTCAGATGTCTCAGTTTCCCAGGAGTTCCCTGCCACACACAGAGATGGGAAGGGTACTCCAGAGCAGTGTCTGAGAGCTGGGACAGCTTCCAAGGTTTTTAGGTACATATCCTTCATTCCAGCTGCTTCAGAATAAATTTTTCAGTAACCTCTGATCACACTGCGGCAGCTTCTAATGTGCTTACCCTGGAGGAGATTTCATTTGGATGTCACCACCAGACTTATGTCAGGGTAGAAGCGAGAGAGCTAAACACATTAGTGTGCAAAGGTTTAACTTCATGAGGTTTTTTTTCCTGGGCAAAATGCTGGTGTTTGCCACAACAGCACAAGCAGCTCACTGGGCTCCCAAGGCTAAAATAAAACATCAGCTTTGGGACAGAATCACTAGCTGCTAGATGCTAATGCAGGCTCTCCTCACAAATGGACAGTCTCTGCACTGCTCAATAATTAATGATGTGAGGGAGTTTATTACCCACCTGCCATGACTAGCCTACTCCTGACATGCCCTGTAATCACAGCCATCACCCCAGAACGAGAACACCACTGCGAACCCCTACCCCGCTGGGTTTTCCCTCCACCCCCAGAAGTCACCAGGACCACTACTGCTCCTGTCCTCCCATCACCCCTCATCTGCACAGCACACTGCCAAGCTGCTGTCTAGCTCGGAGTAATCAGCCCCGTGCTACAACAGTCCTAGCAGACTAAAGCTGGAAAAACTAATTTGTCCTAAAACATACAAGGCCAAGGAACAGTATTGCTTCTGCATGTCTGCTAAGTATAATGCACAATCAGGCTGGTATGTTAGCTAACCCAACAGACAGGCAGGAGAACACACAGAGCGCTTACATATGGTGATTCCAATTAGTGCCTCAGTTGGGCAATTTCTTCATCTGAGGAAGACTGAAGAGGCCATGGTTGATTTCCTCATAACACACTGGAAAGACCAAAGGATGGCATTCTTGCATTCTCTATTTCTGAGCCACTTGAAAGTGATGTAGGTTTTTGCACCAGGAAGACAGCTAGTCCCCAGGTCCTTTCTCACCCAGGAATACTGGCTAAGAGCAATGTACAGCAAGTGTACTAGCTGTAATTAAGGGGAAGGCTGGGAGCCTCCTATAAAAAGAATATTTTGCAGCCAAGCTCTGCAGTTCCTAAAGAGACCATTGAAACAGCACATAGACAAGGGCTTTCCAGAGCAATCATAGCAAGAGAAGATCTACATTAATATGGCTTATTGGCATAAAATAAAGTCTTCATCTCAACAGGGACAGCTGATTCCCCCTGATCTGAACAAGCTTCTCTTACCTCTTGGGAGATTTCAAGATGTTTCCTTGCAAAGTGCAAGGCTTGCTCATGGCTCCCCAGGGAGATATAGGCATTTCCGAGACTCCAGCAGGCTCTTCCTTCTCCCACTCTGCAAAACAGGAAACTGTCAACCACAGAAATGCTGGGCAAAAGCCAGCAGCACAGCAGCCCTTTCAGGGCCTCCTCTGGAGCACCAACAGCCAAGCCTCCTCGCTGTGTTTTTCACCTACACAAGTGTTCTGCAAAGGAAAATTAAATGCACTATAAATCTTAAACTCTTCTTATGCTGAGGTCAGTAAGATCAGGGAATGAGCAATAGCCTCAGAACTGGGCCTGCACCCACAGAGGCAAAAAGCCAAGCAGTGTGGCAAGGGCTCAGAAGGGTCTGTCCAGCTTCCACCTCATACAGAGAGGATTCCTCTCCAGAGACGCACAACACATCAAGAGGACTTGCAACATCCAGCCCTTTAGTTCTACAGCCCAGAGCTAAATTAGCAAGAACATGGCAAGGAGAGAACACTGCAGGCATGCAAGGTTCTGCAGCTACACAGCAGCACTGCATCGCCCAGGTTGCACGCACAAACTGAAACTGCACACAACAGCCAAGCAAATATTTCCACAAGGCCCCCAGGCCTCTGCTTCTTATTTCCAGAAGCCAAAGAAAGTAGGTGCATGTGAAACCTGCCCTGGGCAGCCCTCACTCCCAGCCCCAAGTGCAGCCAGTCCCACCAGATACCAAGGCATCTCCAAAGCAGGTTTCAGCACCTGTTTGCACAAGCAGGCAAAGACCTACTGCTCGTCAGAGCCTGCTCAACTCTGCAAATGAGCAGATGTGGGGGGTGATGGGATAAAAAAAGCTCATGGGGGCGCAGGGGGAGGTTCAGCGTGACTGCAACTCCCTTTTCAGGGGTTTGGGCGGGTTGATCAGCATTTAAACATTTTTCTTGTCACCCTATTCAATACCTTCTGCTCACAGGGTGTGTTCCCAGAAATGCAGGAGCCCACAGGCCTGCACCCCCACAGCATGATTCACCCTTGGGTGGGATTATACCTTCTCTGAGCAAATATTGCCCAGATAGTGCCACAGAGCTCCCATTTTAATGTCTCTGCTCCATCTAGTGGAAGACACCCAGCTTCCCAAAAGCTATCAGCAGTAACACTGAACAAGGTGGCTGCAGTCACTTCAGGTTTAAGAAGGCAAAAAAGGCCAAGCCTCCTAAAGAAGGAATGAAGCCAAATGTCAACTCCACATGCTCTATGTAACATCATTTGTTTCTACATGGAAGTTTCCAGCACCATCTCAGAGCAATAGGACAAAGCAGCATCTACGTATGTATGTCCTACCCACACAGTTTCTAAGTAACACACAATTTTTGGGAACTTGAGGAAGCTTTAGAGGGGCATTTCTGGGATAACCACATTGCAAAGTGCTGAATACAATGCATTATCTCAAAGTACCTCTTATTAGAAATCTCTCTCAGCCCACACAGGCTTTAAGGGCACAACCTCCAGGATTGAGTGACACGGTAAGGTGTCAATCATGTGACATTTTTGACAGATGAATGGACTGAGGTCTGGGTTCTGAGACATTTCTAGAGACTTTCAAGAATACATGGCACTGCTGGTTAGCCCCAGCAGCAGAGAACAATAAATCAACAGGGAAGGGTCAGTGCTCCATACACACCAGAGCAGAAATGCCATCTCCAGAGGCAGTCCCTTACCTGTCTCCCAGCTCCTGTGCTATCACCAGGTGTTTTAGATGGTACTCAATTGCTCTTTCATAGTCTTGAAGCAGTGTGTATGTGTTTCCAAGACTGTAGCAAGCCTGAGCTTCTACTGCTTGGTCTTTGAGTTGTCTGGAGAGCTGGAGTGTTTTCCTGCATGGAAAAGGTGGAAATTAAGAGATCTGCTCACTGCAGGGCACCTCTGCAAGGCAACAGGAAAGTCACTGCTTTGGCATGTGCTGCACTGAAGTCAATGCCTGTTACCCAGCGCAGGCTGACTGTCAGGTGGCTGGATGGCTTGCCACTGCTGAGCACCACACATGCAATTGGCCTCCAGGTCCCTTGTCACATCCCCCTGAGCCTATGAATTCACTGCAATAGGTCAGGATTTCCAGGGAACATCTGCCCTGAGTCTGCCTTAGCCCCTGGCACTTACTTGTAGTACTCAGCAGAGATGTCAAACCTCCCAAGGAAGATGTGTGCATTGCCCAGGTTGCTGTACGCTCTCCGCTCGGCTGCCTTGTCCCCAAACTCCTTAGCAATAGCAAGGCGCTGCAGCAGACACAGATTAGTGAGTACAGGCTGGACACTGCCAGGTTTCTGCTACACAGCAACTTTTCTGGGAGATTAACGTCTTGGTCTTTCAAAGTTCCCACCCAGCAAGGTACTGGTGCACGTGTATATCAGGGCTGGAGGCAGCAGGAAATCTCTCCCTCTTTTGCAATTCAGGATCAGGAAGGGACTTTGGGAAAGTGGGAGTAATGTCACAGCCTCTTCTAACTCCTACTCCAGTCTGGCCAGTACACACCTGTTTAGCTAAAGAGCAAAAGGAGCTATGCACACACTCCAACAGCTCAACAGCTGGGCAGCTGGAGAGCTGCAGGCGAGGCTGCGAGGGGATGTGGTTGATCATCAGACTGACACGCAGAAACAAGGCTGTCGCCTTGCAAGGTGCTGCGGCACAGAACGAACACGCACGTGTGCGGACCCCATCTCACTGCCTGCGCTGCAGCTGCTCCCCAGGCCTCCGCCCCTGCCCACACCTCAGTCCTGCCTCTCCTCTCATGTTCCCCTGCTCCCCACCTCTCACCCTCCACGTTGCAGCACCCTGCTCCTGATCCCAAATACTACACAGTTTTCCTGCCTCTTTCAAGCCCTTTCTCCTAAAGCACTGCTGGCTGCTGTCCTCCAGCATTTAAAAATCAGAAGAGCTGTGACAGGGTTGACCTTCCATGGTGTTGAGCACCTTCCAACTGCAAGGAAACTGAGATATACTTTGAACTAGAAGTTTAATTGCATTTGAATTGGGGCATGGATTGTGTCACCTCACCCCTCAGTGAAGCTTTACAGAAAGTCATTATGTTCTACAAGCAATATTTATTCCTGATCAACAGCTCTTTCAGCAGCTTAATTAAATTCATGGCTTGCATTTATTAAAATCTAGACTGACACAAATTAAGAGCAGAAAAGCCTTGCTAGGCCCAGCTGCAGCTTGCCCTTAGATATCTCCTTTGGTTTCCAAGCCAACAGCAGCCCTCCCTCAGGCTGCTCATTAGGTGCTGGTGGGGACTGGAGTAAGATGTTGGGCATGAGTTAGTGCAGCAGGGCCAGCCACTGAGGTACACACAGGAGGGAGAAAAACAGCTGAGGGCAAACATCTCCCTGTACTTCCTGGGCTGTGGTGAGAAGAAAAGCTGCTCCCCAGCAGCCAGTCTCAGGCCCTGACCCCAGGAAGAAGGTGCGGTGGTTTCCTACCTCCTTGTGGAAGGCTATAGCTTCACTGAAGTTGCCAAGTAAATACTGAGTGTTGCCAAGGTTTCCATAAGCACGGCCCTGTGCAGCTCTGTCCCCCAGCTCCTTCACCAGGGACAGGTTCCTCCTGAAAGAAGTCAGAGCAGTATGTCTGGTGAGACACAGCAAAGAAACTTGCAGCATAAAGAAAGGAGAGCTAACCCTGGAGAAGGGATTTCCCCTCCCCAGTCACCCGTCCTCTGCATCCCTTGGCAGGTGACAGCCTGGTCACCTATGGCAGCTGCTGCTCTGGGAGCTCGTGCAGACCCAGCAGTGCAAGTCCCTGCTGCTCTCTCGACCTCAGGCAATCTGCAGCTGTGTACAGGAACCACACAAGTGCTCACACACTAATGGTCTGAGGGGATTCCATATTAGATAAGAAATGCCCACCACACTGTATAGGGGAGAACCAGGAACACGGGAAAAAGGAGATTACCCACAGCAGGACAGGGATGAACCTGGGGAGAGGGGCAAGATCCACAGTTCCATGCCAGGGCTCTGCTCATGGAGGTTCCCAACATTTCTTGACCTTGTTTTTCCCTGCTTTACACATCCAGCACACATAGGAAAGCTTAGAGCTCCCAGCTGGCACAGATTTACCCACTGGTTATGCTACGTGCACCATTCTTTGGAGAAAGGATGGTGAGCTATATATAGGCACTATCACATCCTCAGATATAAGATGACAGATATAAGATCTTGTCACTCTCTTCATTTAAAATGGCTACTTAAAAAACCTGCATTATTGAAGCAAAACTTTAAAGTACAAGGGGAAAACGTTAGCCCAAAAATCTGGCAACAGTTTTCCTACGTGGGACATCAGAGTGAGCTCTGAAGCTACTTAGGAAAGGGAAGAATGTTACAAGCAAGATAAACTACAGATCCATGAGAAGGACAACCGGGACTGCAAGTGAAAGCCTCTTCCCTTGGGTGAAGGAGAATCTGTTCGCGGCCCCAGCGATGGAGACACACAGGGATCCATTCTCATCAAGGCCAGCAGAGAGCAGCAGGGGCTACAGGAGCTCAGAGTTTAGCTTCCAAATACAGCTCTGTGAATGAGCAGACTGTTGAACTTAATTGCATGATCATACTTCAAACTACACTGAGTTTTACCAAGGCAACGCCAGGATAAATTTTAGCTCTAATTTTATAAAAGCTTGCAGTCCCTCTCTCACCTTCCTTGAGATTAATTTGCCATGATAACTCAGCATCTCAGGGGAATATTCCCAACTCATTACTACATGCAAAATCTTATTCAGTGGCCTGATTTTCAACAACGCTGAGCCCACAGTCTCATTCTTTGCAACAAACATCATCCAGAGCTCCCACATCCTCAGTGGCCCAGGAAACAAATCCCCCCATGAGAAATGCTTCCAAGAGGACTCAGTAAAAATTGCTGTCTTGCACCCCATGCAGCTATCATTAGCCTAATGGTTACCAGAGCTCAGCTAACCTGCAGACCCTGAAAGCTGTCAGCAGAACAGGAACACCACAAATACAGATTATGACCTGAGCAGGATAAGCAAAAAGGTGTATCTGTGTGCATTTTAGCAATCATTGATGCCTGACCAGCTCTGATCCCTGCAGGAGAAAGCACTGGCCAAGCTTGAATACTCACTCATAATATTCTGAAGCTTTCTGTAGCGTCTCCTTGACTTCTTGAGGCAGGTAGCCTGGGTCCTGGGCCATGTTCCAAGATAAGTGCTTTCCCTTTGCATGGTAAACATTTCCTATATTATAGAGTGCTCTGGCTTCACCTACCTAAAGGGAGGAAGAACAGGGAACAGCAAGGTCTTATACTTCACACCCCAACAGGGACCTTTCCATTGCTGCACAGAGATGGTCAAAGCCAAGAGATCCACATTTTCCTTTCCCATCTTCACTGTCATGGCAGCTGTTACTGTCAGCAGCCTGAGACCTGTGATGCAGCCAAAGGGAGAGCTTCACACTCCATCTCCTTCCAAAGCCCACCTTCACCATGTCACAATTACTGATGCGCAGACAGATTATTTTTCAAGCTAGGAAATATTTCCAGTTGGATTCTATGAACAACTTACCTTGTCTCCCTGCTCCTGAGAAATGTCCAAGTGTCTCTGGCAGCAAACAACAGCTTCATCAAACTGCCCAAGTATTTTTAATGTATTCCCAAGGTTGCCACTTGCCTTGGCTTCTCCAATGCGGTCCCCAATGGTTCTACAAGATGACCAGAGAAATAAAGAGAGGTGTTAAAGAGCTCACAGACTTTTATTCACCAACTCTTGGAGGCAGAATTCAAGCTGCAGTGAGTCAAGCTGCAGCAAGCACTGCACGGTACACACACCACATCTAGCAGTTCCCAGCACACACACTTGGCTGGAGTGCTTCATAGGAGGTCTCTTAATTTTGAAGATAAATTATTGGGTTTTGTTGTCTCAGATTAACTACTCTAATGACTTTAGGTGTACTTACAATTAACATCCAGGGACAGGAGAACTGGACACTGTCCTGCTCTTGCTCCAAGCACCCTGCTCACATTCATATCCCTTTCTTCACCTTCCTGCTCTGAAGGTGGCTGGCCCATTCTTGCTGCTTCCCGAGTTCTCCACAGGACAGTCAGCCCATGCCTCAGGACTAGTTCTGAATGCTTACTTCTGGGGCAGATCCCCTCAGGCTGCTGGGTTCAGACCTCACAGAACTTGCCTTTACTCAAGCTCTGACAGATTGTGTCTAATTAGGATGAAGAACTGCTGAAATGCTTACCTGGCCAGGGTAAGGTCGTGTTTATGGTATTCCAGGGCCTTGGAGTACTCCTTTAGGTAGAAATAGGCATTGCCCAGCTGACTGTAGATGGCACTGAGAGTCTTCAGATCCTCTGTCCCCACCTGCACCGCTGCCTCGAAGAAAGCTGCTCCAGCTTTGAAGTCTCCAGCCTTGCACAAGCGCTCGCCTTCCAGGGCCAGTTCCAGGCAGGATGCCTCCATTCTGCCAAAAGCAAGACCGTCATTTCTAGAGGAGTTTGCTTGCAGAGCCTGCATGCTGCTACACAGTGGTTAAGAAGTTTACTTTATTGAACACCTTTAATTACTCACCACACCAGAAAAAAAACCTACAAAAAATATACGAAAACCTGGAGAAAGCCACTGTCCAGGCAGCATCTGCCTCTCTGCATTCAGTCCCAAGCACCAAGGCACCAGCCCCAGGTCAAACACTGTGTGGGTGATGATAACTCAGGGACATGCGGCTGGAACACCTCAGCAGCGTGGACACCAGCTTTCAGTGGAGATGGTGGGCACTCAGCCCTTCTGAGAAACCAGCCTCCTAGGCATGAAGACACAGGAGCACTCAGATTGACAGACTGCATCTGCAAGTGGCCAAAGGCAGCCCTCAGGTTCCTTTTTTAAGAAACTCGGGGCTCCCTGCTCTCAAGTCACACACTCACGTCTCGAGAGTAACATGGCATCTGTTTTTCTTCCAGGTGGTGCCCAGTGCAGAAGCCACGTAGCCTGGCTGTTCATGCCTGCACCATCTTCCCCAGGGTAACAGAGAGGGGAGCCAAATTGTAACACATTTTTATTGGCCCGGAGAAAACGCTGGACTGTGCAGAATTTCTTGGCTGAGCAGCTTCCAGCGCTCAGTGTCTGCTTTTCATTAACTCTCCTGCTGTCACTTTTTCCACAGGCACTCTGCACATTAGCTTTCCTCCCTTGCATTTCTCGACACCTCTGGCAACAGTGCATGCTGTGCTGTCAGTGAGCCAGCAGAGAGGAGCAAGACTGCCTCAAGAGAAAGGAAACATGCTCCTTTGAGTGGCCCACCAAGTCCTCTCTAAGTTACAGCTGTCCCTGTTAGACCATGTGTATCCAAAGATCTCGGAAGGGACAGAGCATGCTTTTGAAAGCTTGCACTTGGAAATGCCTTGCCTGCTGCAAAGTCAGCCCCTTCACGAGGCTGATGGGCAAAGCAGGATCTTGTTCCTCTATTCAGACATCTTTCTTTGCTCTTTTTGGCTTTTTCATTTCTGCTTAATGTATTTTTAAAAGTTAAAACTATCTAGGTCAAAGGTGGACAACTGCTCAGAAAAAAACATAGCTCACTTGTCCTGAGTCAGAAAAGCAAGGGTCAGACAAAAAAGGGGGTGCGAGGAGGTACACATATGAAATCCTAGTCCTGATACATTTTTCCTATAAACAGGCAGAATGGCATTTTCTCAGCTGCCAGGAAACAAAGCCAGTTCCTCTATGAGCAGTGCATAAACTGTCTAAAATCCAACACTATTTGCCTGGCAATCTCCCTGCCGAGTTGGCTCCGTATGGCTCCAGACACCCAACGCTCGGCAGCCCAACGGCATCCTCCAAAGCAGGACAACACACAAGGACTGTCCAAACATAAAAAAAAAGAACAGCAAGAGAGTTGTTTTCAGACTCTCCCTCCAAACACACTTGTGATCTCTCCTGTCTCACTGTTCATTTGTCCCCAAAACCACTGAGTAATAAGAGGGAGAACAGGATTGTGACACAGCTCATTTGAGCTCCCACCTCAAACTCCCACACAAATATCTGATTTCAAGCTCACTGCAAAGCCCACATTTCAGGGGCTATTTTGCTTGCACAAGAAGGCTGCTTGCAGTGCCATGCATCAGTCCCTGCCTCAGCTTCTGTTTGATAGGGAAAATAAAAACAATAAGACTTAATACTAAAAATGTTTACCTGATCCTCCTGCTAGACCACATGAAAATTAGTGAGAATGAGCCTGTGATAGAGCAGGCTGAACTAGAGGCGCCCATTTGGGGATCACACCAAACTTCCATCAGTCCTAAAGGCACATGCAAGGTTTGTAGATCAACTAGAGCGGTTATCTGGTGTCACCATCAGGTATTGACAAGTCTCTGTCGATACACCCCAAAGAGTTGAAAGAAGGCTTGGGGTTGAAGACAGACCAGGAACACCTTATACGTCAATCAGCAAGATCAAATTCAGGCAGCTTAGCACAGACGAAGCCTGAGAGGACTTGAAATGCAGGAATGAGCCACTATCACAGGAATTAGTGTTGGATTCCAGTTAAAAGACTGCATACACAGAAGCAAATTTCTCAATTATTTCAGTTCAAATTCCAACACAAACAAAACTTCCCAATATCCAGGTTCTCTTTAAGAAATTGAGTTCACCAGCTGTAAACAGTCTAAAAACTGAGTTGGAGACCAATTTCCCTAATTGGTGGCATTGCAGTCTAGCTCAGATCAAACTTGTTGTGTGATTTGAATACTTGAAGTGAGGTTTTCCAATCCTGCAACACAGAAAACCCCACAGCAACAAAACCCAACTACACATTCCAAGGGTGGCATCTCGCTCAGGCCACCTCTGCCAGTGGGAGCATAACCAGAAATGAAATTTGTGCCTCAGGACCTGCGTTCTGACCCGCTCACACACACACTTCCACACACTCTCACTCTGGATGCTTTCCTGGTGTTCCCATAGTAACTGTTCAGGCACAATGCAGTGACATGACCTTCCAGTGCACACAGCCTTTAATTAAAATCTGTTTGTCCTTGAACAGGCTGCTTTGCAGAGTATCTGACTTATCTAATTAACATCACTGCTCAGTTTGGGACCTAAGCAAACAAGGGGAAGGAAGAGGAGGCTTTTTCTCTGCATCACACTCTGCCAAGCTTTTGCTGCCACATAAAAGGGACAAGAATCAAGGATAGCAATTATTAATAGAAACACAACCCACTTCTAAAGCCCACCTGCCCTTCCCACGTTCTCAGGACTCCACAGCCAGAGGTACTGCTGGGAAGCAACTCTGCATTCAGTTCAGTCACTGCAGGCTTAAAAGCACACGGAAACACAATGCCAAGGGCAGAGGAACCAACTAAAGGTCAGCAAACAAACTCAAGCACACCAAAACACTCCATGTACAACAGCTGCCAAAGGTCACAGCTCAACTGTCCATAAAGACCAGAGGGTGATTTAGGCAGAAGATAGAAACCTGCAGTTCAGGTGAGCCAACCTGAACCACCGTGACAGACTGGCAAAGGGAAACAGCGAACAGAGACAGACTCCCCTACCTCTTTTTCTGCAGGTTACGCATTTTCTGAACATAAACCCAGAGCTCCAAGCCCACTGGCAGAAGGAAGCAGCGGGGCTCAGGTCTACTTGGAACAATTTTGCAGACAGGTCTCTCAGTTAAGTTCACAGGTAGGATCTGCGGTTTTGAAGATGCTGATGGCATCTTGGTGTCCGTACAGTATGCGCTGCTCTCCAGTTTTCACTCCATCTGCTTGGGCAATGTTACTGGTAAGCTCCTGGAATCTTGAACTTTGTTTATCCGGGACACCACTTTTTCTCTCTGCATGCTGCCCTCGAAAGGGAAGGGGAGAGGAGCATTGCTTTTGTTTCCAGAGACCTAGAGAAAGTAATGTGCTCTTTCCTCTAAGAAATAGAATATTCTTTTGTCCACTGTTGGCCTCAGGTACCAGATAGGCGAGTTCACAGCTGAAATCCAGAGACAAGAGAGGATCTTGGTTCATTCACATATTTTCAATGCTGCCCAAAGAGTGCTGTGGTCACATCAGTTCTTCCTGTTAGTGCCTCTTTGCTCCAAGAGCAGAAGGGTTTCTGCTGTTATGAATCTCTCCTTGTCAGGTGAGGAGCTCAGGGTTCCTCCAGAAGAGGGTCATCTTTGAGCAGAAGCACACAGCTCCAACGAGATCTCATCCGTCTGCCACCCAGGAAGCTTTGCAAGTTCCAGAAATGATCTGAGCTGTTCTCAGACTGGGGAAAAGCAGAAGGCAGATCCCACAGAGCACATCCCTGCCCATTTAAATGGGCTCCAAAACATCCCCATCTGAGAAGACACAGCTCTCTACCCCCCAGCCTCCAGGTTATTAAGTATCTCCTCTGCTGACACACAGGCTACATGCCTGGGCCTGTACCACCTCAGCAAGCACCTACTATTCATGTCTTAATACCAGAAAAGAAGATTCAGTCCCTCCTGAGCCAGCAAATTACTGCTGACAAGCTGAAGGTGCTGGGCTTGGCCATATGGTGTGGTTCAGAAGAGAGACACTGCAGAACATGAGCAGCTTTTCTTACTTCCACAGCTAAGATACTAGAGCTTGTTAATGCAATTCCCTCCCCACTCAACCATCTCTCTACCAGCACAGTACGTCCCTGCCTGTGGATTTGAACAAAGGGAGGAGGGGATGCTCACTTGGAGCAGCCCCTGTTCGTAAGCCGTGCCCTAAAACAGTGCAAAACACTCACACAGATCTGTGTGTTCCTCCAGATAGGCAGGATTTCCAAATATTGGCAGAGGTCACATCCCAGACTCCAGGCCCACCACAAGCAGTCAGGAAGGTTCGACAATCTTCCCAGATGATCGAGTCCTAGACCAAAGCAAGACTACACCACATATAGCAGAGTGTTTTCTTCTAAATGCCTGGAGATGACAGATCACATCAAGTCTGGCCAGGTAAGAATTAAGTTTTGAAGATACCAGTTGTAATCTAGAAATCAGAACAGTGCTGGTGTGTACAGCAGAGTCTCAGCACCAGTTCCCAACTGGAGCACAAGTCCCACAGCTCCTCTGCACTTTGGGTTATGTACACAACTGTAAAACTGCAATGAAGGTGGCTCCTAGAGATCCTTTTGCAAAAGGTACTTCAGAAAGGGCAATATACGTGTTTAAGAAACAACAAAAAGAACAGTTGGGTTTTTTAAAGCAGTAAGACCAAATATAAACCCAATGTTTGGCCACAAATGAGTTCAGCAATCTGCACAGCATTCTGCCAGAGGAATGAGTGAGTGGTGTAATGCTGGCAGATCACTCGGCCCCCATCAATGTGACAGCTGTGAACATCAAACCCGGGAATGGATGTTGCTTCTGACACTCATATGAGGCAGAAGAGGGTGACCTTCCACCACGCGGTGACAGGGAGGAGGAAGTCTCTTCCCAGTCCAACACAGGGCAGGGCCACCCTCCCTCCTCCTCAACTTCTTTAAAAAGAAACTGATCTAAAGGCAGAAAGAGCCAAGAACAGGAAAAGCAGACATTGCCTCTAACAACATCATCTCCCAGGGTCATCCATCACTGTCAGACAGCAGCTAATGATGATCTGCACCACAGATTGCCTTTTGGCTGCCTTGCCTTATGAACAAAAATGTTCCTTTACAAAAGATGCACATGCAAAATGCAAGGACTCTCATGCATCATACGTGAGGAGGCAGCAAGGGTCCTGGGAACACTGGGGATGCCAAGAACACTGCCAAGTAAGAAACAAAGCAAACAGCACAAGGTGTTACCAGTGCCATTAACAGCGATCACCATGACTGCTGTCAAAACAGCACTATAATTAGGAGTTGGGTGATGATACAGGTCCCCAGAGGAGGAACTCTACTCAGAATGTCTGTTCAGAAGCTTGGAGCTACAGTCAGACACCCCAATGCCCCACTGTCCCCAAAATCTTCAGGCCTTCCTCACCAAATATTCCAAGAAAATACAGCCACAGAAGCCAGAGTAGGACACTGTGACATCCCACCTCTGAGGTCTGCGCCTCAGCTCCGCGTCCGCTCCAGGCAGGCAGAAAAAGAGGAGACCATACAGTGTCCAGCAACTAAACCTGTCTCGCTCCAACCCTCCCCTTCACACGCTCAGGGCGGCCTTGTTGGACTGTCTTGCTCACAGCACTTACGCTGCCAACAACAAATCCATCAAGCTGTGCACAAAATAATCACGGCACAAGACAGAGCTAGGAGACAGTTGTCTGCTGCCTTAAATACTGTAAATCTCACAGGGCAAGAAAACCTCTTCCCATCTGCAAGGTGAAACTGCTTTAAAAAAATTGAAAACACATTTATAGGTATTTGATTCATATTAGTGTGAGCGATACCAAAACTCATTCCCAATCAGAGCTGCTGTAGTTCTACAATCAGGAATAAACCCCAAGCTTTTAGACAGGAGCTAAGGCAGAAAAAACCCACTAAAACCACCAACAGCAGTAAAAACAAAAATCCCCATAGTATATCTATCGATATGAATTAATGAAGCAGATTTTAGCATCTTACTTGCAATCTGATTGAATTTGATACTAAAATAAATGTAATTTCAGAGCACCGATGACACGAGCAATTAAACATTTTTTCCCAATCAGAAAGAGATCAGGTTTATCAGGTGCTCAGCATAAATGTATGTTCACTGGCTTAACTAACCAGATATGCATTTAAATAATTAACTGGCAGCATATCCTTAAAGAAAGTCATCAAAGTGGGAATTATTCCTCTTTAGTAATTGCCTCTCCCAGCCCTTGCACAGCTCCTGTCATGAAAAGCAGCTGATGACTCTGAACCACCAGGTAAGAGCCAGGTAGGAGCCGCCCAAAGTCCCCAGGAATGGTTCCCCACAGAGCGGAGGGAGCTCACACCCCACACGAACCCACTCACACTTCTCCTGTGCCAAAGCCCGTGCTGCACTTGACAAAGGGTCTGACTATTTTCATGGGCTTCCCTACGTGAGGAAAGCTACCCCAGATCCTCCTGATGCACAGCTCAAATTTATTAATGGTGAATTTATACCCACTTAGCCTTGGGCCAGCGCTGGGAGATGGACTAGACTCCTCTTCTCTGCCTGGGGCACTCTCATAACGTGTTGGGCAGTCTGTCTCCAGCTACTCTGCCCAGGCAGTGTCCTTTGCTCCTCATCACCCAACGCTTTCCTCACAACAGGCTGTGGGCTCATGTCATCATATCACAGGCACACACAGAGCTGTCTCTCTCTCTCACTTGCTCCCAAATGATGAGCTCCCATTTCTGAGAAGAAAATCTTATTACTAGCTCCTAAGTATATGTGCTTGCAACTTCATACCATTAAATATCATCACATTGCCATGACACCAGACCTATCCATCATCCAGCTCCTCCTATTCAACAGTCATTTTCCCCTACACTGCTCGTACCTCTGTAGCATCAACACACCCATTAGCAGCCTGCTCTGTTTTGCAGGGAGGGCATTAATGAAAATACTCAATTAGCCCACTCCCAAGTCCAGTTCTTGTGCAACACATCCAGCAACACCTCTCCACCCTGCCAACAGCTCTCCTTACAGCACAGCCCCTCACTTCCCACCCACGTCGCAACTCAAGCACTAATCCCCTCCTGACAAGCAGTTTCCCCACAAGGCACTGTATCAAACACAGGCTGGCAGGGAAGGGTGACAAACAAATCAAAATACACATGAAATTAGCCTGACTGAAACTACTTTTGGGTAGTTTGAAACCAGCACATGGAAGCTGGTTTCCCTCCAGTCAATGGAGGGCAGAACCTCTAGGGCACTATGACCTACATGTCACCTTGTTAGTGAGGGGAAGAGAACAAAAACCTCTTGTTTTGTTTGGAGAGGAAAGGCCAAAATGAAACAATGAATGCTGCTCTCAGTCCTTCCCAGCTTCTGAATTGGTTCCAAGCATCTGGGCCAGTTTCCTTCACAACTCTTGAAGCACAGGAGGTGCTGCAGAGGCAGCTCTGTGCCACCAGCACATCTGGAGTGGAGGAGGTCTCCACTCCACACACTTTCACTGGCAGTAGTATTGCAATGAGACCTTTCAGTGACCTCTAAACTTAAAATAATACAATAATATATATATACACAGACACACACACACTGCTGCTTGAGAAGTGTTTGTTCAAGCTGGAGCTCCAGGGAGTACCAAGATGAAGCAGTTTTCACTGCAGTCTTTCGATAAGAGCATGAAACGGAGAATCCAGAGGGGAAAACTACAGGGAGTTCTGGAAGCCATCGGGTCTGTGCGTTGGCACCAGATTTCCTCTTCCACTCGCTGATGGTTGCATCAGTGCTCAACAGTAGTCATTTCAGTTAATTGCTACCTACCATTAGCTGCAGAGTACTTACAAGGGATTCAATTCCACTGCGTATTTGCTAATAAATACCAAATGACAGTGAGGAAGACAGCTGTATTTAGTTGCATTTACCCTCTTATTAGCAGAGCTGAATAAGACCCCATTTCAAGTCATAATGGCTCCAACAAGCTGCGTCATTGTCAGAAATTCAAATTCAAACTCCCCATTGCCTGCTTGAAACAAAAGTCATCCAGCACTCCCCTGCTTGCACAACTCTCCTGTGGCTGCAGACACCAAGGGCCATGCAGAACGACCACTTCCGTGGCTGTGATCCACGGGGACGGTGAGAACTGAAGGCAGATGGGAGATATTTGCTGGTTTAGTAGCATTTTTTGAAGCAACTAATGATGCTGAACTGGTATGTGCTGAAACTTTTCAACCTAAGGACCATAATATATTTTACAAAGGTGCGAGGGTAGCTATTATCTCATTTGCCAAAAAAAGAAGCTAAAATACAGCAAGCCATAACCTGCCCGCAGTGAGTCAGCTGCAGAGAACAGAAAGGAACCCAGGAGCCCTGGCTTCCAGCACCTCTGCCAGGTCCTTCTTTGCAAGTGCCAAGTGAACCACTCGAACTAGAGCTGCTCTGTTGGGGATGAGGTCCAGCACTTTCCACCCAGGCAAGGATGCTCGCACAGCTCCTGCCACGCAGTGTAGCAAGCAAGCCAGTCCCTGCATCAGGATGAATTTTTAGGCATTCAGATTTTGTCACTTAGGATACTTGAAATGAATTCGGTAATTTCAGCACAATGAGGGAAACTTCCTGAGTTTTCCAAGGGCATTTTGCTTTCTTGTACAACGCTAGTGCCATCAGTGAAATTAATCCATCACACTGCAGTGAAACAACACTCTTGGGATGATTTCCCTAGAAGTGGAGTGCTATTTCCTTCAGTCACTTCCAGAAACCAGAGGGCAAGAGAGAACATGCAGTCTGAACGGCTTTTCATTATAACATTACTTTGGCAATTAGGTCAACACATCCTCTCACTAAAATATATGCTGTGATTTAAATCAGCATACTGCTCCTGCTACAAACTACCTCAGGTTACAATGATGGTGGTGCCAGCAGTCAGAGGGGCTGCACACACCCCTGCACGCTGCCTCTTTCCTACCCACGTACCCACACAAACCACCAGTTCCTGTTCACAGCGCGGCAAACGGACTGTCAGCGTGATACAGGGGAAAAGGCAACGATGGCAAAGTTCACACCACAGGTTTTCCACTCACTCCTCAACAACCAACACTCAATTTGGTTCTGTTCCCTTCCTGTCTCATCTGCTTCCCTTCAGCCCCAGGCCAAGTGTTTAAAGCCAAGAGAGAGGCCTTTGGGATCTATCTGAAAACACACACCTCAGATCTCATGCTCCTGGGCCATCCAGGCTTTGAGCCAGGGAGAAGTTGAACAATTGCAGCTCACCAAGAGACTGCTCAGGATGCTCTGCACCAACACTCACACTTGAAAGGGATTTGGATGTGATCCTAATGACAGACACAGCAGGAACCTGGCCCTCCTTTGCTTTCTGCAGAACCCATTGAGAAGCAGTTCACAAGAACCAGGTGATCCTGTCCAGCAACTCCTTTTTCAAACTTCCACTTGGTAAAGCCAGTAAAGAGGAAGACATCAAGTCAGAGCGCATCAGCAAGAGCCCACGATAGTTCCTCCCTCAGGGATTACAGCCCTTTGTGCCCAAACCAGAGAAAGCCACAAAGGAAAACAGGCACGGTGGTTCTCTGAGGTCTCAAAGAGCAGATGGGCTTGCACCCGGGCTGGAAGCAACACCAGACTCTGAGACAGATCTTCGTTGGCAAAGCTGTAGCAGAGCAGATTGCACTAATTCTACAGTGTTTTTCAGCAGCTGTCTCATGCTCCGAGGGCTGTTAAAAGCATTGTCATGCTCTGCCTGAAAGTTTCAGGGGTGCTAAAAATCAGAAGTCAGCCCAGACATACTCGGGCATTTAAAAGGCTGCCTGGGCAAACGGTGTGAGAGCTGAGCTGCAGGACACTGCTGCTGTCCCTGGCTGTTGCACAGCCACAGGGCATCTCTCTGGATTTTGTAAAGGTAATATTCCACATCTCTGAAAAAACAGGAAGAGAGGCTCCCCAAGAGCTCAGATACCAGCCTGGGGTCCTCTGAAGCCCCTGCCAGCATTTCTAAGACATATTTTCTGCAGCTCTTCTGTGCAAACCCAGACTCAGAAGAACAGCAGCAAAAGTGCTTTTGGGTTCTTCATGGCAGTATGGAAAAATCTATATGTGCCATCAGATTAATCTGCAAGCCCATAAATCAGAGTGTGGCAGGATTCCCAGAAGGTCAGGCCATTGCCTCACAGCAACACAGCTCGCATGCAAGGTGAGAATTACACTCCACTTTGCTAATCCCAGGAGAACAGACCCACTGTCTAGCACTGTGCAGCACAGTCTGCGGCGGGTGTCTGCTGCCCTGGAGCTCCAGCATCCTGCAAGCTGGTTTTGCTTCTCCCAGAAGATCGCGTGGCTTAGTCCTCCACCACATTTTCCCAAATTTTTAGCACTTCCGTCCTAGTATAGCTCCACAGATAACATCTACCCTGGGAACGCTTGGCACCACTGCACTGAATGTCTGTACCAATCGAGTGCCCAGAGGCACCGCTCCTCCCTGAGACAGCATCAGGTGCTGCTCCAGCCCTGGGATTAGTGTCATTGAATCACGTGTGTAATTAGCAGCCAAGCATATATCACTGTAGGAGTTTGCCACACAGATCAAAGCTTGGTGCATCTGTGAAACGGACTTTGGTCCTGTTCTTCCATAGGAGGAATTTGTATAAACATTTTGTTTCTTGGAAAGTCTCCCTGGATACAGGAAGAACACTAATACTCTCTCTAATAATTTTCTCACTTCTATCACAAAATCATGAGTTGATCCATATAATGAGTTGCTTTTTAATAAAATTGCAAAACTTATTATGAAAAAAACAACAAAATTCTGTTCTTTATATGATTATTGGAATTGAGCCTTTGGCAAGGCGAATAAAAGGATGAAGCATCACATTTTTAAGCTTTTATATGTCAAATAGTCTACGCTCTTTTCCTCAGAGTAGGGTAAATGCCTGCACTGCAGCACATCCAACTCCAGCTAAATATCCTAGAGTCTCTCCAAACCTCGGCACTTCTCTTTCCAACCTGACACAACAGCCACTGTTATGCCACAGCAGATGCTCTCCCATCCCTAGGACACCAGGTGAGGTTTCTTGTCCAGCTGGGAGCAGGAGCAGATCCTCAGCTTACCAGGATGTTCTGCCTTTGCTGTACATGGCAGCAACCAGCCATACCTGGGTTAGAGGCAGAAGCCAATATCCTTTGGAAAGAGAACACCCTTTCCAAATCAAGCTTCCTAAGTTTATGTCCTTCATGGCTTTATCTTCTAATTCCTTTTTTTCCTTCTTTATATTTCTTTCTCTCCCTCACCTTCCCCACTGCAGTACAGTCCGCTTTGGCACGGTGAGTATTTATTACCACACAGAGAAAGGATGAAGCCAGAAGTTCAGTGTTACATCATGTAGTACCTGCCTGAT
>NW_010307795.1:5401-11981 GCF_000700745.2 Antrostomus carolinensis | reverse complement strand
GGATAGGGGAGATCTCTCCACAGCCCTATTTTGGGTTTAGGTTACCTCCTTCTTGCAACCTCACAGGTACTGCAATGGCTTTATACAGAACACAGGCTGCTCTGTAGCACAGAAAGAATTCACTGCTCCCCTCCTCCCTTACGCTGGTGAAAGAAGGGAGGATATAGCACCAGGGTTACACACATGCCCAAATCAAGGGAGTTAATTTAACCTGACTACTGAATAATGCATGTCTTCAGAAAAAAACATCTCTGCTCCTACATAGAGATAGCATCATCTAGCAGTGAAGACAGACATGGCACAAAAGCAGGCTGTACAGAGAAATGCACTTCAGGAGCGCAGGCAGCAGCGACAGGGAGGACAAGGGAAGGGACAAGACAGCTCTTTACCTTACCCCGTAGGGGTGGTGGGCTGTGGAAGCGGCTGGCATGCAGCAACAACACTGCTTCCACACGGATTTCGCGTGCTGGAGAAGCCTGCCTGTTTGAATCCAGGGCATTCTGGAGCGGCTGCATTTGTGCTGTACAAACAGCCCCTACGAGCCTTTCAGGAGCAGTTACATCCTCCAACACAGAGGGCTTTCATTGGGAATTCTCTTTTTAATTTTAATTCCAGTCACGTTTTGAGCTGTTACTTTTCTTTCCTCAGTGTGTGTATATAGATAGATACATTTTTACCACTCCTGTCTGGGTGCCACGTTAGCCTCAGGCAACCAGCTCTGGGAGAGAGTCGTCAGCCTCGACAAATGACACAGTTCTCATTTGGAGCCTGTCTGTACAGCATCTCCTTCCTTCTCTTCCCAAGGCTGCTGTTAGCACAGCCACACTTGCTCCGAGCAGGTGAGGGCTGCCCTTTGCACAGGGGCTTGAAGCTTCACCCAGCACAGCTGGAGTCTGACCCTGCTTCAGCAAACCTGAAAGGACCCCCTGAAACTGCACTGGTCAGACCCTCACCCAGGGTCTTTCAGCAAGAGAAAGATTTCCACCACAGCAGAACATCATTTTGTTCAGTGGAGGGGAGCCAAGGTCACACAACAGTCTCTTCTCACTCCTCATCCTTGTGTCACTGCATGTTTGGCTTTAAAACAGGGCCAGGGAGAGTCCTGGAGGCTGGGGCTAGGACACATCCAGCCCGAGAGATGACAGACCACGTCACAGAGGATGCCTGCTCACTGGTGAGGTGACACGCTCATCAGCCCCGCGGCAGGACGAAGGCCCAGCCCCGGCACTCCTTCCTGCAGACACGCAGCACGGCAGGACACCTCCGCTTGAGGCCAGCGCCTCAGACACTCGTGCAGCTTTCACAGGCTTTCCTTTTCCGCTGCTGATCTCTCACACAACTCTCTGCACAAAGCTCGCTCAGTGGCATGACTGGTGACAAATTTCTGCCAAAAACACTGATGCCAACGAACGGCTTTAGTGAAGGGAACGTGCTCACAGAGTGAGTTTTCCTTTTCTTCCAGAACAGCAGAGGAAAAAAGTGGGTATTTTCAACCATTTTATTGTTAACTCCTTAGACACCTGAACACGTTGTCAAAACTCCCCACTGAACACTATCTCCTAGCAGAGCCTGTGGCATTTGCTGGCACACTGCTGCTGTTTGCAGTGGGCATGAAAGGGAGGAATGCAGATCACACGACAGCCTCCCTTTCTCCAGTGGCTTTACCCAGGAAAGCACCAAACCACAGACTCCAGTCAACCAACTGGTTCACGCTTGCAGTTTCTGGACTGCAGCCCTGATGGAAGCAATTGACACAAGAGCTGGCCAAGGGCTGCAGCCATCAAATTCTGGGCGCATCGCAGTGAACTCGTATGTTTTATTATTTAGACCCGTGGAGGAGCTCAGACACTGGGCTGAACTCAGAAGCCAGGAAATGCCGAGGCACACATAGAGTCTCATGCTTCCAGGACATTCATCTGCATCTAAGTCCCTCTTCACTCACCATGAAATGTTGGCCTATGGGTTTCCCAAGCCAACTACTCCCTGCTGAAATCAGGGCTTATTTGCCAGAAAGGAAAGAGGAACACACGTTGCTTATGATATTAGATATTTTCATTTGTTTAGTCACTGGTGGTTTATATTCCTGCCTTTATGCTGCAGAAAGCTTGGCCAGTAAACAAGTCAGATCTGATGGTCTCCATGTTGTGCAGCAAGATACAATTCCCAATGGTGTTATCTCAACACAAATCTCTGCAGACAGTTGCTAAAAGAGGGGCTGCTTTCTGAGACAGCAGCAGCAGTGATATGATAACTTTGCGGGAGCGTAGCTGGAGCACAGTAACAACAGGACCCTCCCCAAGGCACTGGGCAGCAACTGCCCATCCCAAAATCTTCCTGCCTGACTCTGAGAATTGAGATGTGTGGGTTTTTCTCTCCATCTTTCACCACACCCCAAAGACAACAACCCCTCAACGCAGGGCACCCAGGAACTCCACTCAGTTCTTACATGATTTAATATGCAGGCGATTTTCTGACAGGAGACATTTTCCTCTGTCTTTAAATTAACTGCTCTCTTCTCAAAGCCCGAGCAACTTGTAACTATTTAGAGTCACAAGTGCCTGAGCACTTGAACAACGTGGGGCCATTCTCCTGTTTTCTTCAAGCCAGTATCTTCATGGTGACCATACCCCAAGGCCACCTAGGCTGCTCCTTTTCCTCTCCCAGGCCCTGTGGTTTGCAGCGTTCCCCCCACATTGGTGAGGCACACCTTGCGAACGGGCAGAGCCTGGTATTTAATTCACCAGCTGGTAACTTCTTTCTGAACAACCTTTTGCTCCCTCCCATATTAAGCAGAACAGCAGAACCATTGTAATATCGTGCAATGCAAGTGCTGCAGCTGCCCTGCACAGTTCAGTAAAAGATGAAGCCAAGGTCTCCTCTTCAATTCACAATTAACTTCACTGTGACATGGGCAAGGAAGTGCTAAAGGGAAGGAGTGGGAGTCAGGACATTCAGCTCCCAGCTTTGCCACTTATATTCTCTTTCACCCTGAAGATATAATTTCTCACACTTGAAAACAGGAACAATATTTCCCAGAAAGGCTGCAATAAAATCCTGATGTTTACCAAGCACTCTGAAACCCTGGAACGGATATAACCCTTCCAGGATCCACTCAGTCTGGCACAGCAGCATGGGACACTAGGCAATACCGTAATACAAACTATGAATAACAGTAATTAACACATAGCCCCAGAGAGATGAATATTAATTGGCATTTTCCAGCTCTCCTCAGGCATGAATGGATACTCCACAGATGGAGTACAAAGAACAACCTCAGCTCTGCAGTGTGGATCACAGGAGAAACCTGCTCCACTGCTAATTTGCACTCAAGCTTCTCCAAACCAAAGCACAGGAAATCATAGCAATTAACACCCAAGTGCCCCAGGAGGTACCAAGAGCCAAGCCCCTGTGTGTGGTACGGGATGAAGGTTTAAAGAAGACACCTGCTGGGATACCCACCCAAGAGCACATGTAGCCCAGTGGTCTGCAAAATCACAAGGGCATCAAGAAAGTCAAGGAGATATAACCTGGCAAAGCCATTTAGTGCATCAAACCACCCATTCCACCTGTAAATATGCACAGCTTTTTAAATCAAGACATGGAGAAACTCCACTGAGCACACATGGACCACTTGCCTGTCCCAGCAGTGTGCTGGAGCTTTCCCTCAGGAACTCAAGACAAATATGAATTATTTGTGACACCACAACACTTACAAGCCCCATGGCAAAGCTGGTCTCACTGTGCCGAGTGCTGCAATCCCATAGCAGAAGTTGTCCCTCCACAGCCTAGAATGGGGCAGGCAAGCATGAGCAAGGCTGCAAATCAACTTGCCCCAGGTCTCATCATGGATCCACAGCCAGACTTGTGTCCACAGCAAGCTCTGCACAGCGTCCAGGACAGGGGCCCAGAGGGGTGGTGCTTTGCTTTCACACGAGCTGCCTTGGTCTGCTCCCCAGCAGCCAGAGCGTGGGAGGGAAACGGAGCTGGATCCCCAGGGCAGGAAAGGAGCCGTCGCACGCGCAGGTTCAAAGCTGCTTCCCAGGAGCATCACGCGGCCGTCACTTCCTACAGCTCAGAGAGCAAACTGCATAGATCAACTGACAGCACTAAGTTTCATCCATACATTTTTTAAAAGCAGCTTCTGAGACAAAACATCTGCGCTCAGGTGGAGCCAGGGCTCAACATGAAATGGCTTCTACACTGAGTTATTTTATTAGTATAACATCAGTGTTTTTTCTTAATCTTTCCCCTGCAGCATCTGGAGGAAAGATGCACTAGCTCCCAACTCTCAAAGAGCCTTTCTGGCTGCTCCGGAGGGTACAAATGCAAAGCATAACCGAAAAGCAGGAGGGGAGACAAGACAATTCAGTATCCTTCATTCAAAACTCCTTCAGGTTTAGCAGCTGCCCAGAGCTACTGACTCACAGCAGAAGATGAAGCTTCTTTAGATACATCATTTCTAATGTCAGGGGCAGAAAGGAAAGGCCTGTGGGTTCCAGTGCCTGTTATCCTTGGGCAAAGAAAAACTCAGAAAGAAAAACTCGAACTTTCAAGCTATTTATTTCTACCCTGAAAGCAGTGATCAGAAAGTAGGACTGCCTTCCAAGTAATTAATTGCTGCTCCCATGTCTAGGGCTTTGGAGAGTCTTTATTGCTTCCACTGAAATAAGGAAGAGCAATCAGATACCAATGAGATGCTTCAGCACATGCTTGCTTCCCTTTTCCCAGGCTTCCATGGCCCAGGGATCAGCCAGGCCTTGCAGGATGAGGCCGTTACACTGGTTTGGGGTTTGGCTGCCCACCCGGAGGGCTCTCAGCACAATGCCTCACATTCAGTTCCAAAAAGAGCCTGGATTTGCTCCACTCCTGGTGGGAGCAGAGGCCATGGCCATTGCCCTTACCAGCCCTGTCATTTTATCCGGGGAGAAGTGAGTTAAGTCAGTTAAGTACAGGGTTGTGCTGCAAATTGCTCATTTAATATTGCCCTTGAAACTGCATTGTAATGATAAATTTTCACTTCCTTCCCTAGGCAGTTGCATAACATTGCTGGGCATTGTTCAGAGAGCTGCTGCTCCAAGCCAGGGGCAGCTGCTGTCCCTCTCCCCTGCTCCTCACCAAGCACTGGCAGGACTCTTACCGTGCTGGTTGTGGAGGTTTTATTACCTTCTATCAGCTTACTACATTAATCAACAGATAGTCATGACTCTGAATGCAAGATTACTCCTACGTTCTTCAGCTTTCATTGGAGGGGAAAATAAAAAAAAAAAATCCCATTTATACCACTTAAATCTAAACCAGTCAGAAAAGTCAGATCTGTCAAATAACATTTAATTAAAAGTATCTTTAGGGAGGGAGCAGCTCAGTCAATGGAAAGTTTCCCACTTGACAATATATATAGCCCAGGCCCAGAATTCAACAGCCTCACTTTGTGGTCAGGCTGTGCAGCCCACATGCCCAGACACAGGATGATTTTTTGTTTCATGGCTTTTGTTGGCATTTTTTTTTTTTTATAATACAGAAAGGGCTTTGAATTCTGGAAGCTGGATTGGCTGATCAGAGCAATACACAGAGTGGGACTGGGAGAGAGGGGGAAAGTAGGTAACTTGAGCAGGAATCTTGAGATAAAATTGCTCTTAAAGCAGAGCAGCATCAAGAGTTAAATAAGACACGTCCTTCCACTTCAGGAAACTGGCTGCTGATGGCTTCTTGCAGCAGAAGACCTGACGGAATTCAAACCTGTTCTTCAAGCAAGGCTGAATGCAAGTTTGGACATCACCTAAAGTGCAAAAATACAAGACAGCAAAAAAGCAACCACACCAGCACAAAAACTGCAGCTTATATTCTCTAGTGACAGGCCTGGAATGGAGACAAGGCAGCCCAGAGCAGAAGCAGGGTTGAGGCTTGTGACACCCCAGTACTTGCTCTAGGGAGAGCACAAACTACCCCTGGTTATGGGGCAGTAACAAAGTCGTGCCCTGGGGACACGTTACATTAGCAGGGATGCAGGAAGCCATAGGACAAGCTGGGAAGCCACTGGTTGAGCAGGAGACACAGGACACAGGCCAGGGTCACCCCAGATCCACTCTGGGGCAGGATGAGGAGGGGTTGGGCAGGTTGCCCTGAAGAGCAGCAAGAGAAGGTCTGCCCTGCCCCAGGACTGCCATCTCCTCACTGCCCTTGCTCAAGCTTCAAGCACACCACCACCAATGTCTCCAGCACCACGGCCAGCCTCGTGCAGGGAACCAGGAGTGGGCACGTCACCCCTGAGGGCAGTCACGCTTCAGGGCTGGAGACCTCTTGCTCTAATGGGAACAAGCACACACACTCTAAACAAAACCCCCTTCCTATCTGCACAGTGTACCACAGATGTTTCCCTCCAAGCTTGCAGGCTTTGATCAGTGGGGAAACAAACCAATTCTCCAGCCTTCTACCAACATATCCAATTTTAAGCCTTTCTGCTGCTGGCTGTGATTTTGCTCATCCTCAAGGCACACACCAAGGAAAGGCTTTCCTTCCCCTGTGGTTCATGTCAGGAATAAATCCAGTGTCTGGGACACTCCTGTCACTGAACTGGGGGCCA
>NW_010307795.1:0-5303 GCF_000700745.2 Antrostomus carolinensis | reverse complement strand
GCATTCAGCTGAAGAGAAGAATGGCCACAAATGAATTTTAAAAATCACTCTTTGATAACAAATCAATTTCTCAGCCTTCATAAAGAGTTTTCACCCTTTGGTGTAATAGACACTGCTCCCCTAACTTACTTTGAAAATAAAAGGCAACAGCTGCCTAATTAGTTACATCCACCAGGAAAACAGAAGTTAATTACACACAAGATTTTCATGTTGCATAAACATCAGGTAGCACAGCTCACTTGTGCTTTACAGAGAGCATCCCACAGCATCCCAGCTGGGAAGGGTCAAAGGCTGCCCCACCTCCAGACCCAGCTCTCCATTCCGTGAGGCCCTGGGGTGACCAAGGAGAGCATTAACATTCATCTTGCAGGGAGCTGGTTTCGAGGGGTGCCCTCAGGCCACACCTACGGGTCCATAAGCTTATTTGACTTCAGAAGACACAGTAGCAAATACCATATAACCCGTGAACAAACGCACAAAGCTCTCTTTCTAGTTTGCTTGGCACAAATGCCTCGTCCAACGCCAAGTATTTCAGGATAAAGAATCCAGAGGGACAGCTCTCACCCCAGAAAGCACACGCAGCAGGTCTGGTGTAACTTGAGCCAGTGAAGCACAAGTCAGCACAGGGGAAAAGCCAGTGTATTATCTCAACCTGATTTACATTTGCACATACAAGTAAGATTAATGCCCTGAAGACAATTGTTTGTATTGCAGCAGCACCTAGAGGTCAGAAGTAAGATGAAGATCGTGCTGTGCACAGGTACAAGGCACATCCTTACCCATTTAACATCAGAGACCTCAAGGAGAAAGGAAAGAGCTTCTCTCCCTGCATCCCACAAGGTGAAACACAGAAGAATCAAAAAGGATGTCCAAAGGCCTGGGGAAGCCTGCACCAAAGCCGGATGCCTATTGCCAGGCCAAGGCCTGACCAGCAGCAGCTCCCCTCTCCCCGTGGTGGAGAGGGGAGAGGGAGACTCAATGTTCTCCTTGGCTCTGTGGTGGGATGACCACATTACTCACAAACAAATGCTGAAACTAGCAGCGAGTTGTTCAAAATGTCCCAAAACAGATGTCAACAAAACCCATACTGCATGCTAAGCTAGCATATAATTTTTTTCTGCTCAGGCCACTTATTATGCAGCACAGCTATTTTAGAAACATTTGTCTCATTTTTCACATCCTCCTGCCTAATGGAGACTGACTGCACAGGCCTACAAAAGAAAAATTGTAATCTTTGAGAAACCTCTAAAACAGCATTGCAAAATGTAATAATCAAGCAATTTCAAGTTCGATCTATGGAGTAAAGAGATAAAAAAGGGTCATTCCCAGCTTTCTGGCAGTGCAAAACAGCACATTTTCACTGCGATGCCAACTAGCAAACCAGTCCATTCAGCACAGACAACCTCCAGTCACAGCAACTGTCATTTTCAGCTTCAGCAGGAAAATCCTTACCTGAAGGCAAGAAGGGGACAGCTGTGGCAGTTTGGAACATTAGAATAAGGAGACAGGGGAAATCTGCAAGTAAAACAGCCTGCAAGCTCAAACAGGTTAAAAATCACCTAAACTTTGTATTTTCTATGTAGGACCCACTTACATAACAGATGTCATCTGCACCAACTCCAAGTATTTTTATAAGGCAAAGATGTACAAGTAGTTATTTCCCCATCCATCCATCCATCCAGAGCCACCCCAGCCAGTCCTGCAAGCTCCTGGCTCGCTCAGCTGCTCGCTCAGCCTGGCTGCTCGCTCGGATGCGCTCACAGCCAGACCAACCGCGGAGCAGCCGCCGGGTCACTCGCAGCGTGGTGGCAGTGGCTCAGGTGCTCAGCTGGCTGCTCAGGTGAGGTGTGCTCCCACTCCTGAACTCTGCCACCACCTCAGCTATTTCCAGGGGCTGCGATAGCTGCTACTGCAGCAGTTCAGAGACATCTTTAACAAGTTCAAAGAGATCCCTTCACCTGAGTCCCTCCCCAGTCTCACAGACCAGCTAATCGTGCTCTTCCTCTGCCATCCTCCTGTGAGCCAACAGCTCTCCAGCCCTCAGGCTCAGAGGATTTGTAGCAAGGCACAAAGCTCTTTGTCACCACACTGCTGCTCACATCCAGCCCAAGTTGATCTAGAGCCAGCAGTTGTCACCAGAAGGCTTATTCACTTGAGCATTCAGTAACATTCCTAATGAATACCAGAACTAGCACTGCTGGAGCGGTGCTCATTTTCTCTTCTGAGGCAGATACAATTAAACACCACCCCTTAGAAAAAGATAAATATTTTGTATCTTAAAATAAAGCAACATGTAACTTTAACTTTTTTCTTTTCCTTTTGAATGAACAAAAGGCAACACTGCTATTAGCATTATATACAGTCCAGACTTCCAAAGTTTTGAAAGTTTACTTTAAAAGTACTAGCAGTGGGAAAATGATTGGAATATTTCATGGTGTTGTGATCTCCTGGATATGCACAAAATGAACAGGAACCATTCCAGAGGGAGGTTGACCCCAGTGGTGGAATTTCTTGCCAGTTTTCTTTGCAAACACCAGTTTATTCTGCCTTAACCCCCGTGCTGAGTTACACCCTCTCTAGCTGCCTTCCATGTCAGAAAGCCAACAATTCTTCCATCTCAGTTTTCCCATCAGAACAGGAGAAAGTTGCCTTCTCTGGAAGGATCCGCGGTGCTCAGAGAGCACTCTAATTACCCAATGTGCATTCAGGTCAGGTGCCCACTGGAGTGACATTAATGAGCAAGATGGAGACTGTTTATGACACAATCAAGAGAAGTTAGTAAACATTACAAAAGCCAAGAGCTCTACTGAAAATACACAGCACTGCAAGAGAACACGGAGAAAGAGAAGGGAAAGGGAGGAACAACATGTGTTTTTATCTGAGTTTTCATGTCAGATTTATACATTTTGGTCTCATTGCAGTATTATCTAATGTTCTTTCTGTGAGATCAATAATGTCTCCGTGATGTCAGTGCAGTACAGTGATGGTTTCCTCAGAACATGCTCCTGCCTCACTCCCAGACTCAGAAATCTCCAGAGCAGACTTTTAAAAGCAAAGGGCCAACTCCTCTGCACACTTGCAGACTTGTCCCCAGCATGAGCTTGACACAGACACTCTCAGGAACCACAGTCCAGGGGAAATAATTTGATGGGCTTGGTGCTTCCTACGTGTTCAAGGTCAGCCAGCACAAAAAGATGAGACCATACCTGCAGCAGCAGAGAAGAGCAGGACACGTGCTGCAAGCAGGTATCTCACAGCTCCCACAGCCCGGATTCTGTCCAACAAAAGCCTTCAGAGGTTACACACAGCTGAACTGGATGCACTTAAATTAGTACCAGATCAAAACCCCAAGGAAGGTAAAGCATTAGCTCAGGCTCATGTAATACTCACTCAACTCAAGTTTGCAGAGTGTGATCACAGAGCTCAGCATTTACAACAAGCCCCACCAGATATCCTACATTCAATACCAGGAGCTGCCACCACAGACATGCCAGCCCTGTAGAGATCATCACTGCTCACCTGCTTCCAAAGCCCTGCACTTCCAGCAAGTCTCCCCCGGACACTAACAGTCCTGCTCCAACAGCAGCAGTGAATAAATGGCATCAGAAAGGTTAGCAGGAGCTGATGTGAAGAGCTGCACAGGACCTCTTTTCCAACAATGCACACAGTGTGTTATTGCTGTACAGAGATACTCCCAGCTTTGGTCTCTCCAAATCCCAGTTTGGCCCAGGCAACGCACAGATCAGCTGCTGCCAGCACAACAGAACAGATGCCTGTCTAGGATGGGTTGAATTTAGGGAAACACCAAGGGATGTAGTAAAATGAGCAAACACTTTCATTTCTTTATTGCATGTTTCCTTCCATCCCATCCCTCTTCCTAGAAGGAATTTACCTCCCCCAGCACCCCTAGATAATGGGTCTGGCACTCCCTGCCTGCACAGGCACCTTCTGCAGTTCTTACACTCAAGTTACTGCTCCCAGGCAAAAAACCCCACAGCGAGAAAGACTTCGATACCCCTCATTATGACTTTACCAACCAAACAGTCATCTGAGGGTCCACCTATCACCCTGGACATGCCTACTGAATGAAGTTTGGAGTCATTTACTTCAAGCTAGGAGTTTCTACACTGCAATACAAGTTAAGGAAGAAACTCTAAGTTACAACCTGAGTTTACAGTGCAGTAAGAACAGAGAGGCCCCATCAACGTGTACTGTCAGGGCCTGAAGAGCACTGCAGGGAATTCTACCACCACACCCCCTGCCAGAACCACCCAGACTAACCCACAGGAGAGGTGCTTCCCATTTCTCTTCACTACACAGCTGGTAATAAGTCTTTACATTTGCTGGGCAGGCACATGTTAGTGGTACATGGCCCGTCATTAGGGTTTCCTTCACAAAAGTGACCCAAGTATATTCTCTAAAAACTTTTCAAGAAAAATAAAAGAGAAAGAAAAAGATCCAGTCTGATTAAAAGCCAGTGTGTGTGTCTGCAGCTCTAGCTCCACCAGGGTAGGCAGACCAATGGTCTGAACTCTGCATTCTGCTTTCATTTTCCCAGGAGTTGCTATACAATACAACAAAACCAAGAAACACCTGCTGTCCTAATGAACCAATACTCATTAAACTAGTCAACCCAGTAGCTGCCGTGCTAATTATTGCAAAGCATGCAAAGAGAACTGATGAAAAGCTACTATATTGCATATACTTCAAGCATTCTTCCCCCCCTCCCAGTCCAGATTCTGCATTACCTCCACTTCTGACTGCTAGGAGAGAAATAAAACACAATGAGGATGAACAGCATAAACAACAACACTCCAAGCAGTGCTGTAAGGCCTCGGATTGACTCCAGTTTAGTCTTTTGTATTTTTAGTCTAAATGAAAAGAATGGAATTTCATGAACACCAGACAGCCTGATGCTATTTTTTTTCCAGCTTTGCGTGAATTTCTGTAGCACCCAATTTTAAAGCTGAGACTTTAAAAGTCTCTGCAGTGCGACCAACAGCCTCCCATGCAAATACCCAAAGGTTTCAGCATCAAAATCCTTTAACAGCGGACTGACCGCTCCGGGGCTGTGCCAAGGGAAACCCGAGTTTCCCTCTCAGCAGCCTGGGCTCCCACCATCCCGTAGGCGAAGCAAGAACAGCCCCAGGGAGGAAGCACCACCGCGTCCTTCCCCCCCAGCTCCTCTCACTCTGCTCTCGCCGGGTCCCCAGCGAGCAACAGCTTCTCCCTCCCCACGGCCGAGCGCTCCCCTCGCTCCGGGGCGCCGGGGCTCTGCGGGACGGGGGTCCGGGGCCGAGCTC
>NW_010307794.1:0-4101 GCF_000700745.2 Antrostomus carolinensis | reverse complement strand
GATAAAACCCAGAGCGTATCCCCCCCACGCAGCGCTGGCTGCTCCCAGCCCTCCTCTGTAACTCACACCCAATGGCCCCACTCTCCCACTGCCCCCCAAAAAGCCACCTCAGACCCCATATACCTAAAAAATCCCCCCCAAAAAGTCAGCTGGCAGCACCACACAGATGACTCAAAATTACTCTAATTGGCCTTTTTAAAAAATTAAATTAAAATTATTTATTAGAAACAAATTGTTCCAGAAGCAAAGACTCTTTTTTAATGATCCAAAACAGAAATAAATGTTCTAGTCTATTACTGCCCTATATGGAATAAATCAAATACCTAAAAAATCCCCCCCAAAAAGTCAGCTGGCAGCACCACACAGATGACTCAAAATTACTCTAATTGGCCTTTTTAAAAAATTAAATTAAAATTATTTATTAGAAACAAATTGTTCCAGAAGCAAAGACTCTTTTTTAATGATCCAAAACAGAAATAAATGTTCTAGTCTATTACTGCCCTATATGGAATAAATCAATATTAAAAGTAATTAACCCTTTTCAAAGGCATTTTTGTCTCAGGTTTTTATTTAATGGTTCAGTGCAACCTGAAGTACTGACATAGCTGGATAAGCTCCATTTAAAAAATGGCCAATTTGGAAAACAATTTAACAGCTTGGTATGATAAACATTTATATATATTTTTTAATTATTATTATTTTTTTTAAATCAGGAAGAATTTAAGCCTAGACGCCAGGTCCACCAGCCTCTTTGCTGGGTGCCCTAAGCTCCTGGAGTCACTGATCAGATTTACCTGCCCAGCTAAACCAGGAGCGTAACAAACGCATCATTTCTCCAGGATTTCAAACTAAATATTGTGGCCAAGATTGTCAAACCTGATTTGCAAGCTCCAGGTTTTTTTTTTAGAGAAGGAATTCTTTACACTCCTAAAGCCACAACAATACCCACCACCTTCCTGCGGGTCACAAGCTGCTGATGCAAGAGAACAGAAATCTGAAGGAACTGCTGCTCTTTGGGGAAAAACCAAGCGTCAAGCAGCACTCCTGGCTGCTGCCCCCCCTCCACAGCACAACAACAACTTCACTGGCTCATCTAACACCACCCAGTCAAAATAACTTCTGCAGCAATCATTAATTTCTCGATGCGTATGAAGGATGTATTAGTTGTTCCAGTTCTAGGAGGGATCCCAGGGAGACGGGGCAGATCCTCAGACAGTTTGGTGAGGAACAAGCCCTGGTTACCCAGCTGCTCCGGGTTCCCACCCGCACGTCCCTCCCGAGCAAATTACAGAATAAACTGGGGGGTGTGGGGGGAGGAGAGAAAAGCAGTAATTTATGAAAACATGGTACACCATAATTTTGCCATTTTTCTGCAATAAGGATGGCAAATGATTCATGGGGAAAAATGAAATATATTTCACTGTCAGCTCAATAGATCTAAGATTTACAGCTTCTTGACTTGGACAGGAACAACTCAGCTTGCATAAAAATGAATTGCAAATCAGTTAATTGTAGATAGGCAAAAATAAAAAATGAATCCGGGCGCTTCAGTAAAATAAACTGAGCAACAATTTAGAAGAGAGGAAGCGAAAGGCAGCCGAGTGCAGTGTGTTTGCTCGGGGAGGGGGGAGGCCGGCTGCCTTCCGAGGGGACCTCGGCAGCGCCTTACCCCGACCCAGCTCCCTTCCTCTTCTGTCAGCTTTACTGATCAACCTCATTACACGTGCATCAGTTGGACAAACAGATTACGGTATCTTGGTAAGACAGCACCAAGTTTGCCTTGGTTAGTTAAATAAAGGCGATGGAGGAGAACTAGTGACGTGCAGCCAGCTCAGCACAGCCCTGCAGCACCGGGCACTCGCTGTACCACCCAAAATCAGAGCAGTCCCTCCCAAAAAAATCAGAGCAGTCCCTCCCCCCCCCCAAAAATCAGAGCAGTCCCTCCCAAAACAAAAATCAGAACAGTCCCTTCCCCCCAAAAAAATCAGAGCAGTCCCTCCAAAAAAATCAGAGCAGTCCCTTTCCTCCAAAAAAATCAGAGCAGTCCCTTCCCCCCAGAAAAATCAGAGCAGTCCCCGAAGGCAGCCCCAGCCTAAACCAGCTGCTCCCACCAGTCTCTGGTTCCGAGGAGGTGGACAAAGCTCGGTGGGTGATGCTGGTGCTTTCGCTGAGGATCAAGTGCAGTTAAATATACAGTCAAAACTTCCCCAAATGTTCCAGGAGCCCGTCCCCCCGCTCATACCCAGCTGGATGATCTAACCTACGTGACAGCCCTGGCAGAAGATGCTTATGAAATAACCCAGCAAGCTAAAGGCTGGCTCAGGGGAGCACCATTTAATCTTGTCTGTATTTGCAAAGTCAGAAGAGGCGAGATGATCCCAGCACACGCCGGCACCAGCAGCACCTTCCCAGGGAAGGACATACGGAAATATGGATTGTGGGAGGCGGGGTGGCACCTCCAGCCACGGCACAGGCTTTGTGCAGCCAGTGCTCCCATGCCAGGGTGTGGGCATCAAAACTGGGGGGGCTGGTTAAATAGGGGAAGAGGCAGAACACACCTACAAACCCGAAACCCCCTCTTTTTCAGCGAGGAGAAACACCCCCTCGTTCGCAGCACAGATTCCCCCCACTGGAGATGGTTTTCTCTCTTCAGCAGATGTAATCAGTTCATATCTGACACGGGAAACACCCAGCTCAGGCATCAACACTGAAATATTAATGTTGCTATGATATTCCCTCTCATATTTCTACAACAGGCTGCGGCACGCAGGAGAACACAAGTCGCAATAAATCTGAATTTTTGACTGTTCAGTAGCAAAACGAGGGAATCCAGCCCCAAAACATCACTCCAGAAAAACTCCAGCTCCGCCTCGAGGAGCACGCTCAGAACCACGACCCAAGGCAATTTCAGTGCTGCAGAATATTTGGGATGAAGATGATTGTGGCAAATGTTTTCTGACATATTACTTACACACCGCAGATTAGATAAAATTCATGATCTTTGTAATTATCCTGCGGAGGGATCAGTCCTGTTTATTTCTGGGTGGGGTGTGTCGGGGGGAAGCTATTCTGGCTGCACACATACAACCCCTGTACTCAGCACAGCTACCTCCCAGTTGTGGAATATCCCCATTACAAGTGTAAATTAAAACCTATAAAATAATATGGAGATTATAAAAATTGCGTTAAAACTGATAACAGCTTCACTGATTTACTGACAATGAAAATATATCGCGTTTTCGCCGTCGGAACATTCATCAACACACGGCAACCCCGGACTAACCTGACATGTGAAATGATCAGAATGGATTATGAAATCTCTTCCGTTCATTCCTATTTATTTTAGTTCCGATGAAATCCATCAGTGGGCACAGGAACACTTGGGACTGGCATTTCCCCCCCCCAAACAAAGCCCAGGGCAGGTGGCTGGCTGGGATCCTGGCAGGAGAGGGCAGGACAGAACCCCTCACCCTGAGCACACACAGCTCCTACGGCCCAAGAACGCCCAGTGCTGCTTTACCTCTGAATTTTCACTTTTAAACGATGAAGTTGCTAAATTCTGAGCTAAAACGGGAAAGCATGGCCAAAGTCATGGCTTGTTTACAAAGAAGCATCTACCTGAACATTCTTCCCTTTAAAAATGAACTTTTTGAAGGCTAATCAAAGTTATTTTTGCAACTGCCAGAACAAACTGCCGGGGAAGGGACGGTTTTTAATCGGTTTTATTGATTCATGCTTTCAGTCCTCACTCAGTTAAAAACAAGGCACATTAAATACATCCTCTTATTGCTCTATAAATGCATGCGGCTCATTCTGTATATCAAAAGTAATAAATAGTGGCAGTAAAACACCAAGACAGTTATAAAAATGACAACCCAGCCTCAAACACAGTATTTAACAGTTCAGTCTACAACAGTCACCTAACAAAATACCCAAGTGCCACGTGTAAAGGATGCAGAGCGTGTGTATGTGTGTGTGGAAACACACACCTATTTACACACACATATAGAGTATACACATCCCCTCCAGGCCTGCAGTTTATTTAAAACACAAAATAAATGACCCATCCAGAAATCCAACTCCCACCTCAAAAAAAGAGGG
>NW_010307793.1:5351-5616 GCF_000700745.2 Antrostomus carolinensis | reverse complement strand
ATTTCTTTAAATCTCCCAGTGGTTCAAAACATCCAGGTCTCTCCAGGCTGAGGGCGGAGGTGAAGGTGCTCCTGCGTTCTCCTTCTTCCCGCATGTTGTGGGGTGCTCCAGCCAGGGGTACTGCATTTCTTTAAATCTCCCAGTGGTTCAAAACATCCAGGTCTCTCCAGGCTGAGGGCGGAGGTGAAGGTGCTCCTGCGTTCTCCTTCTTCCCGCATGTTGTGGGGTGCTCCAGCCAGGGGTACTGCTGACACAGGCTGTGGGG
>NW_010307793.1:2705-5174 GCF_000700745.2 Antrostomus carolinensis | reverse complement strand
GTGGTGCGCTCGGGTGGGTGGGTAGCAGAGTTTCCCCTTCCCTTCTCCTCCCCTTCCCAGCCGCGAGTGGCTGCCAAAGATCCAGGGCCTGGATTATCGCTCCAGCCGCTGGGTTACCGCCCACTGTCAGCACACGCTGGGTTGGGATGGATGATGGAACCTCTTTCCCCTCAGTGCAGGCTGGGGATGGTTTCTTTGTGCTGTTTCAAATCATGTCATCGTTGTACCGCCTGGAAATGCCGATGGCAGCATCCCGCTGCCGGAGGTCGGGTTTCTGCAGCACAGGGTGGTGACGAGCTCTGGGCTGGTTTCTCCTGAGGCAGCCACAGGAGCATCCCTGGGATGCTGGGCAGGGAAAGGAGTCGCTGTCCTGTCCCCGCAGCCTTCTCCCCTGGAACGGCAGGGCAGGGGAAATGCTGGCAGTTTCTTCCCATGTTAGAATTTCCCTTCCCAAGGGGATGGGGCAGAGCTTGGCTTTCTCTGGGGATGCTGCAAGGTGGAGGTGGCAGGGCCAGGAGCAGCTACTGCTCCACGGTTTGCCAGTGAAGCTGGTTCCTGGCAAGGACAGAGCCAGAGGAGAAGGTCCTGGACCACCATACCCACATCCTCCTGCCTCTGCCACTTCAGCCAAGCTTTGTCAAACAGGGGCTGGCATCTCCTCCCCTCCTCCATCAGCTCCTGCATTAGATGCCATCTCCTGGGACACAGCTGGCACGTGGCACAGTAACATCCTTATCTTGCCCAGGGCCTAATCCAAGCTGGAGGAAGGGCAGCAGCGGGCTTTGGCGGTGGTGGATACCCACATCCTCCTGCCTCTGCCACTTCAGCCAAGCTTTGTCAAACAGGGGCTGGCATCTCCTCCCCTCCTCCATCAGCTCCTGCATTAGATGCCATCTCCTGGGACACAGCTGGCACGTGGCACAGTAACATCCTTATCTTGCCCAGGGCCTAATCCAAGCTGGAGGAAGGGCAGCAGCGGGCTTTGGCGGTGGTGGAGCCGCTGGTTTCGTTTGGGTTGGTGCTCCTGAGTTGTGTTTTTTCCCCATGTGTCTCTATCCAGCGCACCCAGCTTTGGGCAGAAGCACTTCCTCGCTTTGTTTTCTGGCTGCATTTCCTGGAGCATTAGTGAGAGTCGGGCTCCTCACCCCTTCTTGAGTAATTTGGTTGCCAGATTTAATCTATTATTATTATTATTATCAACAAAAAAAGGTTTTCCAAATGGATGATGGGCCAGAAGCTGTTTTTTTAATAACCCTGAAAACCCCGCGGCCAGCACTTTGCATCAGAAATGCCTGGAGAAGCCATTCAGCAAAAATTTCATGGTCCTTTCTGGTCCAAGTGACCCATTTGGCCACATGTGAACTGCCAGCTCCTCTCTGCCTTTCCTCCCTGTGCTGCTCCTTAGGGATGCAGGTGGGAACATGGATGCTGGTGCTGGTACCGGCTGCCCCAGCCCTGTGGTGCCACAGGGACTGCTCCAGGCCCGGAGCTGGGCATGGCAAGGCAGGAGCCATCCCCTGTGAAGTCCTCGTGGCTCAGCCCGCGGGGGGATTGTCCAGCTCTTGGGCATTGGAACCGTCTGCCTTGGGAGGTGGTTGAGTCCTCATCCCTGGAGGTGTAGGGATAGAAAAAGACGGGTAGATGAGGTGCTCTGAGATCTGGTTTAGTGGTGGACAGGTACGGTTGGACTTGATGATCTCAAAGGTCTTTTCCAGCCAAATGATTCTATGTTTTAATTTCCCTGCTTTGCAATCACCACGCTGGGGACGGAGCCACAGTGGGGCTGGGGTGCAGCGGGTTGTCCCTGGGGACCAGCACCCTTGAAGCTGGGGCAGCTCCAAGACCCTCTTGGTTGCATTGCAGCAGTACCCAGTGCTGTGCCCGATGCTGTGCCCGTGTCACTCACAGGGGACTGGCTTCCTGGCAGAGCTTCCCAGGGTGGGCAGGGGGTGGCTCTGAGCCCCCTGACATCACGCGGGTCGGGCTGCAGAAAGGGGGTATTTCCAGCCCCAGCTTTTTATTGAGACATGGTGAAGGTTTTCTGTGTCCCCCTGGTACTGGTGGCAATGGTGGGCAATGGTCCTGCTCAGTGGCATGCAGCCACCCCATCCCTTTGAGCCGCCCCATGACTGCACATCAGGGTGTCCCCTGCCATGCTGGTGCAGACCAAGGGTTTCCCGCATGGCAGCCGAGGTGCCAGTCCCGATGCTGTGCATTGCTCCTGAGTTTAATTTTCTGTGGGACTTTATTCTTGGAGATAGTGTTCCCCCCACGTTCTCTGGGGTTACATTTGCTCGGCTGGTGCCCATCATGACAAATGAGCCCTCGTGGGGAGGCGAGATATGGGGGAGCTGGGGACATGGGGGCATCGGGCCAGGACCTGCACCAGGGATCTGGGCAGAGCTCTGTCTGCAGGTGTGGGGAGGGAGAAGGGATGGAAAAGACCCCCCATTTCCATGATCCCAATTT
>NW_010307793.1:0-2595 GCF_000700745.2 Antrostomus carolinensis | reverse complement strand
AGTTGATGGGAGAGGTGCGGTGAGTCCGTTCACTGCCGCTTCCTGGGGACCCACAACCCCGTGTGTGCCCCAGCCCTGCCCTGTGGGTGCCGGTGCAGGGGGAGCTGGAGCTCAGGGTGGGGACATCATGGTCCTGGAGCCTGGGAGATGCTGTGGTTCCGCTGTGCAGGGTCAGGCCTTTCAGATCCGCAATTCCCTGGCAGCTCTGGGCGCGGGTTTGGGGTCTGCAGGTGGCCTGGAGGGTCTGGAGTGGGAACCCTGGGCTACACCCGGGGCTGCACTGCCTGGAGGGGCTCCCTGGGCTGCCATGGCCTCGCAGAGCCACTCCCTCCCCAGAGCCACCCCCTCCCCAGGGACCCCTCGATCCCCAGGAGTGCCTGAGTCCTTCCTGCAGCACAAAAGGGGAAGATGAGACCGAGACGTTTGCCCGAAATGGCTCTTCTGGGCCATGGGGGTATTAAGGGAGGTAATCGGCTTAGTTCTGCCATGCGCTCTCCCTGGGCTGCCATGGCCTCGCAGAGCCACTCCCTCCCCAGAGCCACCCCCTCCCCAGGGACCCCTCGATCCCCAGGAGTGCCTGAGTCCTTCCTGCAGCACAAAAGGGGAAGATGAGACCGAGACGTTTGCCCGAAATGGCTCTTCTGGGCCATGGGGGTATTAAGGGAGGTAATCGGCTTAGTTCTGCCACGCGCTTTACTGGGGGGTTGCTGGGGACAGGAGGGGTGATAGCATGGTGGGGGCACTGGGAACAGGAAGGTTGATGGGGGTGCTGGGGACAGGAGGGGTGATGGGGATGTTGGGGACAGGAGGGGTGATAGGGTGGCCACTCCCCAGGCACAAGGCACTGGGGACAGGAGCTGCCATGTGTTCCATCCCTGCGTTAATGCCATAAACACGGCACCCCAGTGCTTCATCCCCACGGGGGGCTCTGCCTCTGGTCCCCAATGGGTGCAGTGGTTCCCCGGGGCTGGCTGCGCCCCAAAACCCCAGGACATGGCCCCAGCACTGCTGCCAGTGCCAGGGCATCTCCCTCCAGTGTCTGTGCTCTACCGACATCACGGGGGTGACCAGAGCCCGGCTGGCAGCAGCGGGCCCAGAGCCACCGGTAATGGCAACGGGAAGAAACCGGCCGTTAAGTGCCAGGAATGTGTTTGAATTGGAGGAAGGAAACGAAGCCGGAGCAGGTCCCAGTCCCTGTGTCCCTGTCCCTGCCTCTTCCCGTCCCCGAGCACCGGAGCACGTGGGCTGGCAGCTGCCCACTCTAACCAGTGCACCCAGTGGTGTGGTGCTGGGGTCTCTCCCGCATGGATGGAGGGAGCAAAGCCTTTGCAGGAGGGAGGTTTGCTCTTTGGTGGGGGGACCCAGCACTTCAGGTGGGTGACACGAGAGGTGACATGTCAGCTGGTGTGCTGTCAGGGACACTGGCTTGTCACAGCACGGGGGTCCCTTGGGCTCCTGGCCCCTGTTCCCTTCCTGTAGCAAGGAGACAGCAATAGAAGTGGAGGGCAAAGATGGGGAAGGTGCTGCTCTCGCTGTGCACCCGTAGCACCCATGGGTGCTGGTCTGGGCTCAGATGGGGTTTAGCAGAGGGGTGCTCCTGTGGAGACCATGGCTCTCACACGCGGGAGGAGCAGCTCTGCCTCAGGGAGCTCATCATCTCACATCTGATGGGGATTATTTCCCAGCCACCCTCTAAGCCGGGAGAGAGGGCGGCCCCGGTAAACTGCCCAGTAACGTGACCCATCCTGCGGCCGGAATTCTTGGCTTCCTGACTGGAAAGGAGAGGGTTTCCCTGAGGCAGGAAGGGGGCTTGGGGATACGAGAGATAAAACTCAAAAGAAATCTCCAGGTCCAGCTGTTTCAGCACTGTCTACAGCCTGTTCCCAGGAGCCCCGGGATGCTGCATTCACGAGCACCCCCAGGATGCAGCTGCGCATCCCACAGCCCCAGGGATCATGGGGTCCCCCCAGTTTCTAGGCTCTCTGCCTCGGCAGGACACAATGTCCCACAGGTCTTTATCTCTGGTGGCAGCTGAGCCACGGGGTGGGGTGAGGGGGTCCCTGCAATTCTGCCTGCCTCTCACCTTGCCCGTCTGTGGGGATGCAGGCTGCCCACTCAGGGGTGCCCACCTGGGGGTCCCCACTTGTGAGCCATTGGAAAGGCATTCCCTAGACCCTGGGCACCTGCTGAGAAGTGGCTGTGTTCCCAAACCCCCATTTCAGGGTGACAGGCTGGTGGGAGAGCCGAGGCCGGTGCCAGGCGTGGGGCAGGACAGCCGGACACCCTCCCCTTGAGCGAAGCCACCTGTGCTGCTCCCACCTCCTCCAAGCTGCCCGAGGGGGTTTCATCAGCAAAGTCGTGCTGGTGCATCTTTACCAAAGGCTGCAAAATGTCTCCCAGCCGTGTGGGACGGCGCTGAGGTGTGGGAGGGTTTGGCTTTGCCAAAGAGCATCTGGCCCCGTGGGCACAGCGGTGCTTTGCCGGGGAGCTGCCACTCTGGGGTGCCTGGAAGTGGGAGTGCCCAGCTGCTCGCAGATGGCTGAGCTGTGCCAGTGTGGCTGTGCCAGCAGCGGTGGGTCAACCAGGAGAGCCGGC
>NW_010307792.1:0-3726 GCF_000700745.2 Antrostomus carolinensis | reverse complement strand
GAGAGTTGATTGGGACTAGTCGGGAATAAAAAGGATGAGCGGAGAGAAATGGGCAGGAGCGCGTGAGGGGGGCGGCGGGGGTCCCTTTTATTTCCGAAAAAAGTATTTCCGTTGGGCTTCTGCTGCGCACTCGGCTCCCCTGACCCACTTCCCCAGTCGTATCTGACGCTTTTGAAGGAGATGAGGGATTGGAGATAAGGGTTAGCCATTCTTTTATTATTATTATTGTTTAAATTGTGTGGTTTTGTGTTGGTATTGGGGGACGACGGCGACTGTTTGTTACAGTCCTAAATGATGTGGGTTTGTGTGACAGCTTTTCTCTGAGCTCGGTGAAATGCCGGAATGTGCCAACAGTAACTGCAGAGTTATCTGGCTTTTCAGTCTCTCAATCTTCCTGTAGCTCAGTAGTTACTCGGAGACCCCACGGAGTAGTTGTTGAACTCGTGGAACGTGGATGACCTTTCAAGATCCAACAGAAATGCTCTGTCGTAGGTTATTGTGTTGGGAAAGATCCTTATGTATTTTTAATAAGGACTCTGTGCTTCTCAGAAGTTTCCAAGCAACTTGAATACTGCAGGAAATCTTGAGTTTATTGTTCATTTAGAAGTGCTTTTAAAACATAATCAAGATGTATATTCTCTGTGTTTACTAACAATAGAGGTGCTATTAACTCGTGTCCTTTGTTCCTTTTATCTCATACTCTTTTTTTCTTCATGATGAAGTAAAAGTAAAAGTTTGAGAGAACTGCCCCCCCGTAGCTGACATTGGTTAATGGGCCGATGGGGAAGGCAGGTGGTGGTGCTGGGTCTCTTCGGTCGCCTTCAGCCTTCTGTCCCCTGTCACTCGGGTCTAGGGGCTCAGTGGAGGTGCCCCAGTGGAACGCAGCTATCACTGCAGCTTAAAAAAAAAAAAAAGAGCGCTCTTCCTGATAGCTACGCAGAAACCAAAGGGACTGTAGTTTCCTTCTTTCAAGAGGCAAAAGAGCTGGTGGAAAACATACTTGTCTCGTTGGGTGTTGCTAGATTTCAACGTGCATCAGAAAAAGGGGCAAGGGGAAAGGAAGTGGAACACATTTAATTCTGTTTGTGTACCTAGCTATGTCTAGATTTCTTTTATAAAAGTTGAGACAGCACATATCCGTGTGGGGTAGTAATTTAAAGATAGTTCGAGGAATAAATACATTCATATCAACTAGACAAAGAGCTGTCTAATATAGCATAACAAGCTATATATTTTTTTTATTTTTATCCTGCTCTTAAAAGCTGTATAGATTCAGGAAGTACTGATACTTGCTTTTAATTTGAAAATTCTCAACCTTGTTTGTATCTTTTTAAGCTTCTGAAATTCGGTATAATTGGAGTCATTTGCTTCTCCCCTCCTCATTCTCTTCTCCTTATTAAGTATTTAGAAAACTCTACTTTCTGAAGAATGCTTTCTAGCAATGGCTTGTCTATTTCTGGAGTATTAGGGTGGAGGAGGGAGATGCTCTGTCATGTACTCCTGGCAGACTCCTACTCCTGAAGGTGTCAATAGTGTCATTGCTATGCAAGAGGTATCAAGATACTGTTTCAGAATTTGTCTACACAATGCACAGAGATATGATAATTACAGGAGAAAAATCGCAGTCAGCTTCTGTTGATATAGAAATGTATAAATAATCTATATGATACTTTGGATATTTTTCTTAGGTTTGTGTACTGGGTCTGGTTGTGTGGTGCCTAGCTGCTGGCTGGGGTGAACCCACCGCAGTTTTAAAGCATGCAGCATGATTATTTACTTTTGCTTTGTTTTGGGAAAGAGGGTGATGGGATGCGCCAGAACTAGAATTGGAGCCAGAGGATTTTCGTTGGTTTTAAATACTGAGGTTGTATACCATGAATATCCTTTTAATGTGCTATTTGTTTAGATTCCAGTGTTCCCCTCCTCTCTGTGTTCTTTCTTTGATGTTATGAGCTCTGTGACTAATTGAATGATTTAGAATTACTTATCAAAAGTAGCTGTCAGTTGGCAGATGAAAAAGAGGTCAGTCTCCACAGTGCTTTGAAAGAATGTACTATTGTGGTAGAAATAGTGGCTTCTTTGAGAAGGGAGTGTCTCACTTTCATATTGTGGAAGTTGTTGCTTGAACCTCTTGATAACAAACTCAAATTACAAAGAATTAATGTGTTCAAATCATCTAAATGCAGGTGAACCTGCAGTTATACTTTGCATTTGCAATTACTTGGGTTTTGGAATTCCTTTAAAAATATTAAACTAGTCAGACACAGGCATTGATGACAGTCAAGTGAGTAAGTGAACATACTATAAAACTTGAATTTAAGATTAAATTAGTATTTTCAAGAAAGAAGCAAATGATTGTTGTTACCTTCAGGCAAGTATTGCGGCATATGAAAATGCACAGTTAGAGCATATGCAGTGCTATTTCTACACAGCTTCCAGCTGATGATTAACACTATTATACCATAGTTTGACTTCTTTTAAACTTTGACATTACTGTGCTGGCTGTGATATGTGGGGTCAACCTTAATTTTAGCTCTATATCCCATATTCTTAGGGGATTCCCATATTCTCATGCTCCCCTGTTGCATGACCAAAAAGCAATTGCTGAAAAAAACATGACTTCATAGGCATGTAGATTGGGTCTGTGATAGGGAAGGAACTGTGTGGTACATAACACTTGGGTGCCTCTGTGAGATGCCATGTGATTTGCTGTATGACAAATATTGGGCACTGCTCTGTGTGTATATATTTTATTTAAATGATACAAAGAACCAGAATGTCCCCCTGCTGCTGGGGAAACTGTAAGGATCCCTGTGTTTCAGTGATTGTTCCTTCAGTTGGTTATTTTGCAGATTAGGCAGAGCAGTGACTTTTAGGACACATTTCAGTTAATAATGATTTTCTACTAATATATTTAGGAACTTTTTTCTCTTTTTTTGTTTTGTTTTCTTTTCCTTTCACAGAACTAATTTCTCCCTCGATAGAAACCTCACAATTCACCCACTTCAGAATAGCCATTATCTTTCTTTTTTTCCCCTTTGTGAAGGAAAAGAGTTTTTGGGGAAAGTGGAATCACCTTCTCTTTTTCAGAAAATAGAAGAAAAAATATGCCAAAGATCAAATGGTTGGAAGTGATGACTGTCTCTGATTCTCACTGAAGCTCTCCAGTGAAAATAATAAGAAAATGAAATTTTCTGCAGCATCTGTTTCTGGAATCTTGTAAAGAAAAAGGTTTTATTTTTTGAAGGGTGACCTCAGAGTTAGTATAAGTTCTGATCTTTTTGGAGACGTAAGAAATTATGTATTTCTTACAGTGAAAAATGAATATCATTACCTCTTCATATTTGCTGTTTCCCGGGAATGCTGTGGAACTGAACAGGCAAATGTAAAGCCTGCTAAAGAAAAAATTGTGTGAAAGAAAGGATATGGGCAGAGAGGGAAAGACTTGTGATGTACGAAGGTAAGAAGGAAATAGAACTGTTAACAATAGATTTCCCTCCCACCTCTTGTTGGCTTCTATCATAGATCTTGTTTTTGGTAAAAAATAAAGTAAGGATCAAAGGATCCTGAGCATTCAGTGTACGTGACTAGGTAGGAGGTTGCCTATCCTGCAGCATGCATATGCACTCCCTGCTTTGCCCAGGGAGAGGCAGAGATTAGCAAAACTGGGATCCTGAAGGGACCTTGTGGGACATTCCATGAATGTATGGGTGATAGGTGTATATA
>NW_010307791.1:898-1118 GCF_000700745.2 Antrostomus carolinensis | reverse complement strand
GCCACCCCCTCCTCCATCCTCCTGGTCCCCAAGCCCCTGGTGTCCCCAAATTCCCCCCATATGCACTGTCCCCAAACTAAGCCAGGGCCACCCCACGGCAGGGATTACCTGGTGTCCTGCAGGGATCTCACTGCGTGTCCCCAGCTCCTCACCCGCAGCTGAGTTTGGAGGATGGAGGAGGGACAGGTGACGTTGGAGGGGCCGTGCCAGCGTCCCCAAG
>NW_010307791.1:0-774 GCF_000700745.2 Antrostomus carolinensis | reverse complement strand
CATGGCCAGGGCACGGTGCCCGGTGCCCTGAGTGGGGACAGCCACGTGCCCCAGTGACACCCCCCAGGGTAAGGGTCCCCCCCAACACGTGCCCTACCTCTGCACAGAGGGGCTGGCTCCATCCTGGCCATGGGAGGAGGAGGAGGAAGGTGGGATGTGGAGGAAGGTCTGTCTCTGGCTCCTCGCCTTAGCAGCGTCTGAAAGCAGAGGAGCTTTGGCACAAGGTCAGTCCTGTCCCCTTGTCCCCTTCCATGGTGACTCCACGGGGGCACCAAGGGGGATCTGCTGCAGACGAGCTAGTGGACACACAAGACACAGCCATGACACCACCAAAAGGGGGGGCACTGGGAACCCCCCATTAGCCCCCCCCCTCCCCAGGGAAAAGAGAAACAGGCCCCAGAATGCCAGATTTCAGTCCCCTGACCCAAAAAGCACCGAACAACCCCCCACTGGTGACAGGCACCCAGCAGGGCATGGGCTTCAGGACAGCCCTGTCCCTGGTGGAGCTGGCCTTTGGTGGCAATGAATTAACAAACACCCTGGTGCTTACACCATCATTAGGCTTCAGAGTGAACAGCACAGAGCCCAGGCAGGGTTGGCACAGAGGGACAGTGCTGCCTGCAGAGAGCAGGTGCTTCTGCCCCGAGCCATGCTGCTTTGGGGACATCGGGGACAGGAAATGTGGGGGGTGATGAGGATTTCTTGAACGGGGGGACCAAGGGGCAGGGGGAGGCACACAAGCTCCAGCTCCCCTGGGGGCCCATGGAGTGAGCA
>NW_010307790.1:635-1070 GCF_000700745.2 Antrostomus carolinensis | reverse complement strand
AAGGGGAGGAGGGGTTATTTTTGGGGGGGTAAAAAGGGGAAATTAAGCAAATTTGGGTTTTTAATTTTTAAAATTTTCTTTAAATTTAAGATTTTTTTTAAAAAATGAAGTAAAAGAAATGAGGAAAAAGGATTAAAAATTAGAAATCAAGGGATTTGCTCGGCAGCTCGAGGGTTAATGTCGCGCGGCCACGTCGGCGGGCGGAAAAAGAGAGTTAAAGAGAGAAAAAAACAACTCAAAAAACACCCAAAAAAGGGGAATTTAACAGAAAAAAAATGGGGAGAAATGACCAAAAAAAAAAGGAGGTGGAAAATGGGGGGAAAAAGGGGTGAATTGGGTCCCCCCCCAACCCCACCCCGAGGAGGGGACGGCGAAAAAGTGTCGCTGAGGCTGCAAGTTTCCTCCTTTTCTACCCCAAAATATTCGTGTGAAGCC
>NW_010307790.1:0-481 GCF_000700745.2 Antrostomus carolinensis | reverse complement strand
TGAGAACCTCGTGGCAGCTGAAAACGCCGGGTGGGGATTGAGAATGAGGAAGTTTGAGGTGAAATGTGGGTGTTTTAGGCCCAAATTGAGGAGTTTTAGCCCCAAATTGGGGGGTTTGAGCCAAATTGAGGTGGTTTGAGACAAATGGGGGGTTTGAGCCCCGAATTGAGGGGGTTTAGCCCCAAATTGAGGGGGTTTAGCCCCAAATTGAGGGGTTTGACCCCAAACTGAGGGGGTTTTGCCCCAAAATTGAGGGGTTTGAGCCCTGAATTGAGGGGTTTTGCCCCAAATTGAGGGGTTTTGGCCCAAAATTGAGGGGTTTAGCCCCAAATTGAGGGGGTTTTGCCCCAAATCGAGGTGTTTTTGCCCCAAATCGAGGTGTTTTAGCCCCAAATCGAGGGGTTTAGCCCCAAATTTAGGTGGTTTGACCCCAAATTGAGGGGGTTTGAGCCAAATTGAGGTGTTTTAGCCCCAAATCGAG
>NW_010307789.1:0-536 GCF_000700745.2 Antrostomus carolinensis | reverse complement strand
TGGGGTGAAGCTGGTGGGGAGGGGGGGAGTTGGTACCAGTGAGGAGGGGGCTGCACTGCTGTGGTCCCAGTTACCAGCCGGGCAATGGGGAGCTGGGTTGCCGGTACTGGGAGACCAGATGGGACTGTGAAAGGCACTGGGGACTGGGACACGTTGGTCCCCATCACCGGTGACTGTGGCACCAGCTGGCCCAGCACCCATCACCGGTGTCCCCAGTAGCCGGGGGGGGAACCCCGTTGGGTGCTGCCCACTGACACTGTCCCTTAGCACAGACAGGACCCAGGAGGACACCGGCAGCGCTGAAACCCGGGTGGCGGGGTGGCACCGGTTTGGGGCCATGAGGCCAGCCTGGGGCAGATGCCGGCAGCGCCAAATCGATGCCAGAGCATCAGGATGGTGCAGACACCGGCGGTGACAATTTGAAGTCACTGTGCCAACACCCGGCAGACAGCGGCAGCGCTGATCTGGGGCCACAACACTGGGACAAAACCAACAGCACCGACTTGGGGACACGACAGCAGAACCAGGCGGATCCC
>NW_010307788.1:0-12613 GCF_000700745.2 Antrostomus carolinensis | reverse complement strand
ATTTTTAGTTTGTGGATTTTTTTAAAAAATTTTTTCTTTCTTCAGAAAGGTAAAAAATGTAATTAAATGAAGTAACGAGCTTGAGAATAAACTTCAGTATCTGTTGTTTTCTTCCTTTCTATTCTTTAGTAGTTGCTAAATATTCCCATGGCACTCTTCAGTGTCCAGTTCTTTCATTTTCACAGTCAACCTTGCTATCTCTCTTTATGTCTCTTTAGCCCATGGGACTATGCACTTCACCAAATCCACTGTAAATTTCAGATGATTCATTCTCTTCTAAGTAGGTTTTTTACTCACTGTCTCTCCAAATTGTCATCAGCATACTGCAGAGTTCAAGAAGTCTTTTTTTTATTTTTTATTTTTTTTATCCTGGTATGTTTATCGTCAATTAACTAGTCTATATTCATTCTAGTATTTCTTTGTTGGCTTCTGCACTTAAATTGTACCACTTTTGCTGAAGGGAAATATTTTTATTGCTTGTTATTTATTGCTATAGCAATGGATTGCTATTACTCCTTCCTGCCTCACATACTACAGAGATTTAAACAGTTACTCATGTTTTTGGTAGGACTTTTCCTAGCTGGAGCTGGGAAAAAGTATTTGTATACACATAGGTAACCATATTGGAGTGGAATGTGAGTACACAAATCAGAGATACATGAGCAGAAAGAACAAGAACACGTAGTTTTTTTCATGATATAGCAGGATTTTTTTTTTTTTTTTTAACTTGGAAGACTTGGTAATAGGGGGTGAAAGAAGGCATAAATCAGGATGCTATCATAATATAGCCAGAAACTGATATTTTTAGTATTAAATTATTTTTACATAAAAAATTAGGGGGGGAATAGATCCTGATGCATAAAGAATTTAATCAGTGACTTCCTAACTCTTAAAAGCCCAACTTCCAGCTCTTTCTTTTACTAGTGTTAAAACATATTTTGCTGGTCATTCATTCCACTCTTTTGAGCAAAAGAGCTGTGTTCATACAAATACTGAATACTTGTTTTCAGGGGAAAAAAAAAAAGATTCTTTTTCATGCAAACAGCAGATAGTGTAATAAGAGCCTTAGAGGTGGCTGGGATGTGAGATTTCAAATCCTGTCACTAGATATGCACAGCAGTGGTTCTGGGGACATGTCAAAAGAAATGAAGTGTGAAACTGTATCTTCAACCTATTGCCAGAAGGTTTTGAAATAAGGGTGTTCCCAGCAGTTCACATGGCTGCCTCATTCCCTCAAGTTTACAGCTATATTGTCTGTGCTGCTGTAGAAGTCATTGCAGTTATATGTCAAGAGGTACATCTAAATAAATATTAAGGGTGAGAAGGAGGAACGTGCAGATGAAATCTGTTAATGTACTCAGTGACCAAAAGCAACCTCATGATAATCAAAGCAATGATAATATGAGTGAGTTAAGAGATTTGAAGAAATACCTGAACTTGAATGAATGAACCTCATTTTTTGCTAAAATGATGAGATTGAGCCAATAACTGAACAGAGATGTCTAAACTGAAGAAAAACACTCAGTGTTATTTTACTTTCCAAAGATTTCCAGCTGGCATTCTTAAGTTGACTTTCAGAGATCCGAGTTACAAGAAGTCTCTCGCCACCCCTCCCAATTTATTAATGATATTAGCCAAATATAGTTCAGACACAGAAGTGCTAGAACATATTATGTAGCATCAAAAGACTATGGTTATCGTGTTTAAACTCAAACTTGAAGACAATTAAGAGAGGCATTAGGTATACTCGGTGAATGAAGGAGCTAGTAGAATGAGAAATGTTAGTCTTTATCTGGTCTTTATGATTACTTACAGTATGTGGAAGTTATTTTAAAGCTATAAAGAGGCAGAGCTTGATGTGTTGTATCCCAAGAATAAAAATCTGGGATTGAGTCTACCTGGAGTGAGGAGCAAAATAAAAGATAAAGACGAAAACAAAAATTCTGTATGTTAATCTGAAAACCTGCAGCTGGTTCATCTAGAGTTCAAATAGACTTTATACCAAAACACCACATGGTCAAATTGTTCTCATGAACTCAGCAGATTTAGTTTTTTCTCAGGAACTAGAATATGTAAAAGTAATGTGAATTTACTAGTTATACATATAATCTTTTATATTTTTCTTCCACTGCATTGTAGTAATGTAGTCTTTTCTTAAGGAGAAGGCTCTGTTTTCCTCTCTCCAGTTATTCCACAAGAATAGAAAAATGAGAAGTCAGTAATTACGTTAAAATCTTGTCCTTATTCAATTGATGGATTTTTTGGATGCCTGGCAGTAACGTATTGTCCTATCTTTTCTGGCATTACATCTTATCCTCTTCCAAGCCATTACTTTATTTAAAGTAACTGAAATCAGCACAGTGTCTGCTTCTGTGAACTATGTTAAGGCATGCAGATTTGCCAGCACCCACCAAAGCTACTAGTACCTGCATGGTGCTGCTCAGCCAGAGATGTTCTTCACAACCTTTTCTAATTATAAGATTTTTCCCTGTGATATTCAGAATTACTTAATTCCTTTCCAGTAAATTAGAAGACATTAGCTAAGGAATTAAGTTAATTAGAGGGAGGGAAAATAGAACTCTTCATTCAAATGTTAACCTTAGGGTATATTTGGCTTCCTAACTGGCCATATTAATGAAATCAGCAGATAAAAGCTTGTCAGGTTTTAGGGGATTTTGCACTGATGCTTTGTCTTGATCAGTCACACAATCAAATCTCAATTTAAATTTACTGAGGCATATAGCTCTCTTGTTTAATTTACTCATAAATACATGTGAAGGAGATGCCATAGTAACCTCCAATTTTACAAATATGCAAATAAAACTCCCTAGTATCACTGAAGTAAACTGAGAACCCTCAATACTTCTTGCTTGTGAATGTGAAGTTCTGTTTTCCCTGTCCAAGTACTTAGGTACCTCTGAGTGTAGATTCCAGTTAGTTACAACTGGAATTTTTTGGAGACTTATTCTGCTGCCAAACTGAGGACGGTTTTGACTAGTAAACAAAGGACTCTCTTACTGTACTTGACTACTTTAGTTCAAATAAAGGTATTTTAATGAAATTTGTGTGGGACATGCTAATGGAGTCAGAAAAGTCTATGTGGTATTATGGTCTCATTTCCCCATTATCCTTTGCTATATCTAAGTTTTTAATGAGGAGATGCTATTTTTCTAAGCCTGTAAATATTTCTCTTTGCTGTTGCTCTATAGAAATATAGTAGAGAGAAGAAGAAAAACTATTGTTACAGATGGTTGTTAATTTTCAAATGGAGTGCTTCAGTGAAACCTGGGTAATTGATCTTGTGTCTAGGCATACATGGAATAAATCACAGGCATGCTTTTCAAGAGCAAGTTTCCAGAGCCTTCACAAAGACCACACATTCAGTCATAGGCACAAGCTGTTAAAAAGGTTGTTATTTGGAGAGGAGAGTGGCACAGGAGGATTGGTTAAACTTCTGTGAAGCTTTTTGCTTGTTCTTTATTGCTGCTTAAAGAAAGAAGGGCTTCACATCTGGGAAGGCAGAAGTGTGTTATATGAATTGAAGTGTTGATCTTGATTATTATCATAGGAATAAATCACACAGTGTAGTAGCTATGTGAACACTTACTCATATGTTGAGAGATTTTGTATGTGGGAGGAGACTTGGCATTGTGTTTCCTCACACAAAGGTAAATGCACACTTGAATGTTTTTAGGACTAAGGCCTAAACCATCTAATTTTTCAGTCTGTTAATATGTGTTATTTTTTTACAATATGATGAGTGCAGAATCTTTTGTCACTAATCTTGGTACACTGTACCACCTCAGTTTTACCAGTTGTCTTTTCAGTAATCATTACTTGTTATTTTCCAAAAGCGTGGAGCTAACAGAAGGATGCTTGAGGAGGTTTTAGCTGATGACAAAGTATAAGCAAATTGATGTTTTTATTCTCTAGTATGTTGTTTTTGTGTTTTGTTGTTTTTGTTTTTGTTTTTTTTTTTCTCTTTCTCTGGGATCAGAGTCGTTGGAAAATGGAGTGCTTCTATTTGCCACCCTACTAAAAGTAGTTGTCATAATGCAAATGAGTAATTTCATTTGTCAATTGATTTTTTTTCTGTTTGTTTGTCATTGGCATATTCCTACAAAAGGGACTAACTGATAGTCATTATGTACAACATAAACTTAGGTTTTTTTTCAACTTCTTCCAAGAGACTTGTTATCTCAGTAGGGATGCTTCTCATCTTGCTTTTACAGAAAACACTGGAAAACAGAGGAGTCTGTAATTGATTTTTGTATCCTTTTGCATTTTTGTGCAGAGTTTTATGGAGGCTCTACTGCAAAAATGGACTTTAAAAAAGTAGGAACTTAAAGAAGGATACATAATTTTTCTAATTTTCAGAATTCAGTGTCTATATGAAAATGCACTTTGTGAGTCAAACACCTAGCCAAGGAAATTAAATTTTAAGTACCACCATCCTCATTACTGCCTGATGGACATAATTTAAGTAAAATAAAATTTGGCTAGAAAACCATTCTTCCTGGGTTCTGAGCTAAAAATATGCACATCGTTGCCCTTAGCTTGCCAGCAGGTGACCAAATATTGCCCAAATAGTTCAGAATGGGCTTGCCGGGGCAGGCGAGCTTTGTGCAGTTCAGTGCCGTGCTCAGGTTCCATGTGAGCTGGCATCTGCATAGTCAGTGTGGTGTGGTGACACAAGAGCCTTTCTGATAACAGCAGCCTGACGCTGACCCCATCAGAGTATGATGCACTAGTGGTGGTAAGGCTCAAGACAAGGTATGGATTCAGTGCCCCTGTGCCACCTTGTACTGAATGCTCTGAAAAGCAAGCAAAGGAGTGAAACTGTGGCTTCTGACAGTGAAATCTAGATTTCACAGTGTAGATTGGAGATAGTATGAAATTAACATCAGTAAGGACTTGATTGTCCAGAATCTGAGACTGGTTAAGAATTTGTAATCTTAAATAGAATTCCTGTTTCCTCAGTGAAGGGGACTCCATCCCTTCATGGACAACATCACGAGAGCTAGCAGTTCTGACAGCCTTTCTGTTTCTTGTGTGCCCAGGGCACCTGACTTTTACTTGAACCTACAGAAATACTCCAATGAGAGAAAGTTTCTTCAATAGAAAGTTAAATTATTGTTTGCTGATGTGTAGTTAAGTATGTATAACAGCAACTAGCTCCTGTAATGTGTATTTATAGTGTACACTTTATTATACTGTACAGGTGTTTATAAAATAGAGATCCTTACTTGAAAGGTATTGTATAAATGCAAGCAATAATTATTGTTATCCATATAAAAGAATGAGGTCTTCCTGCCAGTAACCTTTCCTCAAGGGGGAATTTAATTTCTTTATCTGCAGTAATTTTATTGCGGTCGTTCTTGAGATCAGAACATGCAGTATTTAAAGTTGATTTAAATAAGAGGGAGGCTCACTCTGCATTCCATTAAAACCAAAGGGATGTGTGTCTATCTTCTCTTTGCTGGACACTTAGTTATACGTACATACAGAATGAATCTCTTTCCAATTCTCAGGTGACTTCTGGTTTTCTCTGAATAAGAAGAGATACCTTTTGTCTCTCTGTTTAAGGCATTCCCTTTACACATTTAGTTTGTTTCAGGATGCACTTATTTGTATTTGCTTATCCCTAGTTTAGAGTTACCAGTCTTATTTATGAGGGGCATACTTCATATGTCAAATTACGATAACCAAACTTACAACACAGTAGCAGCTTCTTAACAGTAGCAATAGCACTTGTGTTAAAGCAGAAAGGCTTACAGTCCCAACATTCTAAATGGATACTATTAATTTAGGTGTTCATGTAAAACAACATGGCTTCAGGAAGGTGCTTCTCAGTCCTCCCAAAGAAGATGTATTTTCTTAATGTGCTGGTGGGTGGATGTTTAGAATTGCTGGTGCACAGACATAACAAATATTAGGCTTAGTAATTTAATGCAATAATTAACATTAATTTAGATGAAAGAAGTATTTTGTTTGAACATAAGATATATGTCAGCAAAAGTAAAGGTTGTGTCAGTACATCTGTTTTTCTCTCATAAGAAGATACATCAATAACACTGCATAGTGTCTTTAAAAGTATTTTAAAGTATTAACAGCAGTAGTGAGATGAGAAGCTATTACAGCTCATTTGAGTGGTTTACCATTGGGCAAACAATTTGCAATTATTGCACTTGGAGGAATTAAATGGATGATTTAAATGGAAATGCTAGTTGTTCAGTGAATTCCCTTTTTGCATCAATTGTAGCATATGTCCACGTTTTTTCCAACATTAATGAATTTCCTGAGGAGGTTTCCCCTGTGCTTTTGAATGCCAAGTGTTAAAATCCAGCAGGAGAGACCTGTAGTTGACCTTTCATGCTAAATGTGAAAGGGCTGTTGTAGCCTTTAAAAGGCTTCTGTGCTTCTGGGTCTCCTGGGAAGCTCCAGTTACCTTCAGACTGGATGAGCTGTTTCAGGTATGAAACATCAGTTGTGCAGAGTAACTTTTCAATATTTTTAACAGTGATGTCTGCTTCCTATGATAAGTTGAATCTTAAAATATCTCTTTGTGCATGCAACATATCTGATTTTATGGTATATTCAATCACTTTCTCATCTGTTCAGGAGTGAAAATCACCAATACCTGATAACAAAATCGATGTAGGCAGCATAACTGCCCAATAACAAAATTTCTGCAGCCATTATACAGGCTTCAGCCTTTGATATCACAAGGCGTTGTGAGTAGACCTTTGCATTTGAATAATCCTGATGCTTGTATCAAAACACATGTAGTAAGATTTTCAGTTTCTATGGCGAGGTCATCAAATGTCAGCCTGTGATCTAATTTAAATGACAAATCAAATATTATATTTCTGTTAGCTTGCTTTGTTCTTTCCAGAAACCTCTGTTTCTTGTTTTTTTCTCTTCTCTTTGAGAAGAGGCTGTGCAGCTTCTAGGTCTGGGTGGCATTATATAGTGCCTGGTTGGTCAGGCAGTGTAGGCACTGGTGTGTTGCTTTGGGTTTGATCGACGTTAGTAGAACAATCTAGGAGAGAAACGTGTAAAAAGGTGCACGGAGAGTCCAATAGGATCCTGAAAATTCCCAGGTTAAAATGCTGAAGGTGAACTGGTCTGGATGCTCATAGTTTACATGGGCTTAAAGGGCAACTGTGCAGTTTTATTGAGGAGAAAGACATTGAGGGTTACAATGCAGAAATACACCTGTGTGGTGCATAGAAATACATAGAAACCACACCTGTCTAAGGAATTCCTTGCACTGCAAACTGTGAATTGTTGGATAACGTTAGAAAGAAGTATTGCTCCATGATTGCTCCTGGTTTACACTCTGTTTATCAGAGACAGTTTATGGAGCTCAGCAGAACTCCTTGTCTGGTCTCATCTAATAAAGCTGTTCTTATGTAAGTTAAATAATAAGAAAATTCAATTTAATTACTGGATTTATTGTACTTGCTATTATAAGTACTTGCTATGATAACTATTGCCTAGTTTTTGATTTCCTTAATTTCTTTTTTTTTAAAAAAAAGGAAAAAGAAAAATAGAAAAGAAAGTGAGGTATAATTGCAGAGTGCTACTTTGAGCTCCAGTATATCTGCATGAAGAAAGTTCTTCTTGGCAGAAAGTTTTTTGAAGTTAAACTTCATTAGGAATGAGGTGTAGGAAGAAGTCCCGAAATATTCACGGAGTCCTCATGGAGGTAAGAGTGAACTTTCACAAAAGAGAGATTTATTATCTTGAAACAGCACACTTTATAGGGTTCTACAGGGTTCATGTGGTACAAACAAACTACTATTGGTTTAATTAACTAAATATCACACATGTCAACTTATAATTAGTTATAAGTGAATCTACTTCCGCATTCATGCCAGCCTCAGTCTCTCCCTCCTTCCACTTCCAGGTGGCACTTCCTCCCCACCCCCGTGGCCAGCCAATCCTGTTGAACATCCTCCCTTCTGTTTATGACCTTGCTGTTGCTTCTCATCCTTATCTTTTAAGGAGACTTCAGGGGCACTGCCTTCAGGGCTATGAGCTGGGTTGTGCAGGCAGACCTTAAGTAAAACATCATGCCCTTGCTCTGCCAAGATATTCTCTACAATGAGGTGACTAAATCACAGACATTTCTTTGAAACTATGAGTTTTAATGTTCGTAGAAACATCATCTGTCTGTTAGCAATTATCTTAGCACTGATTGTGGGAATATGTCAGGGAGATGTATATGAGGAAATGTGGTAGGTGGAGAGAAATGCTACATGCTTGGAGAGAGATTGTAAGAATAGACAAAAAAAATTTATAAAAGTAGAAAATATACTGCAGTAATGTAATTTCACATTTGCACTGGGATCAAATAAGCACTTACATTCAAATATTAATATAATCGTATCTATTCTAAAATACTTTGTTATACTTTCTGCTCTAATCACTCTATTTGAACAATTACAATCATATTGTCAGTATTTTAGGTTGAAAATTTCAGTGCTTGCTCAAAGTCTGTTTCTTTAGATGATATGGACAAAATAATTCTCTTTTGGAAGCATAAATCATAATCTTCTCTCTATTGTTTGAAGGAAGGGAATATTGTTATTTATTAACTTAAGAATAAGAACTGCTTTTGATGTATGTTCTCTTTCAATTTTCTAAAATACTAAAGCGTATTCAAATCCTTCAAGTACATTATTATCTGTAGCAAGGACTTAAAGATGGTCATTCAGAAAGCTTACAATGCAGCCAGGATGTGTGTCTCTGTTTCCTACATCACTCTTTTTATCCCTTATTTCTTATGTAAACAATTTGTAGGTGCAAATATGAGGGACAACAACCATTGTAAAATAAAATTAATGAAACCTATGAAAATGAAGAAGTTTAGGAAATCTGTATCCGAATGCTTACAAGTTATCTTCCAAATCAGTGAATCCTGGATATGTATCTTATTCTGTCTTAAGAAATTAAATAATAAGTAGGAAGTATTCTGTCCAATTTGCAGTTAAGAGAGACAAAAGAGTATATTCATATTAAAGGTAAGAAACAGACGTTTTTATCTTCTCTTGGAGCTTAAGTATAGGGAAAAATACCTTGAAATTATTCCTAAAATATTGGAAAAGCTGAATATATTTTTGCAAGTGTATATGTACTAAAATAACGAAACTGTCCAAGTACCCTTGACACTCTTCTCACTATTTTAAATGTATCACTAAAATAATGCTCAAATAAAGCTAATACTGGGGAAAAAGAAAAAGTGTGAAGAATAGCGCCTACAATCAGCAAATCAGAAAAGTCAGAAGCTCAGCGCTTTCTGCCTTATCTCATTGTTTTTCACACTTATTTACTTTTCCCTCTTACAAATGTACAAGTGAAAGGATTGGTGTAGGTCATTTGAAAATAGAGCTCCATTATGATACTGCAGTCCTCCCAGAATTTACTTGGTGATGGATAAGAATGAAAGGGTGTGAAATTATTTTTTGGTGCTTCTTTACCTTGCCTTCAGCTTCAGCTTGGTACTTCAATTTGCTTCTAGCTGTTTTCTACCCAAACTAAAATGTTTCCTGGCCATGTACTGCCTCTATTTCTGTCAAGTAGGGTTAGGAACTGGTGTTCAAAAGATAATATACTGCTCTCGATCTCCTGGAAATTCCTTTCCTGGAAACTCCTCCAGTGAGCCATCCTTAAAGACCAGCTATGCCCAACCACATAGCTATTTCACACAAAAATAACTTAAAGCTGTTTGTGTCCAGGACAAGAATCAGATCCTGTAAATTTATGAAAGGTGGATGCTATGGCAGACTCTGCAAACTTTTCTTATGTAAGCAAGATTATAGATAATATAGTAAAAATTAATTACTTTGTAGATGACAGTAACCTTGTACATATAGGTAGCTAATGCCACATTTAGTATTATTCTTTTATGTTTGGGTTCCAGTCACCTAGCACAGTGACCAACCTAACCCCAGCAGACAATTATGCATTCCATCATACAATATAAGGCTCTTTATTTATGGCAAGCATTAGTTTTGCAGTCACCGCATCAGAATTCATATTTCAGCAGTGCATCAAGGCTCTTTTTACCTCCTTGTAGTAGTTATCCCTGAAATTGTCTTGTTTTTCCGTTATCAGACTTGAATATATGGTATATAGCTGCCAGAGTTAGGAAGAAGGTTCTTGGCCACAAAGATTCTGTTTCCAGCCTGATGTCACAGAAGAGAGACAAAGTTTATAAGAAGCTCGTTTTTCTTATGAAGCTCTAGTGAGTTAATTCCAATTCCGATCTGCTAAATTCAGAACTGTGGTTGACGCTAGACTTGTAAACATATCCAATTATTACACAGTTTTACAGATCACTTCTATGAGAAGTGCTCACCTGAGTTAATTTTATACAGTGACATTTTCCTTTGGGAGTGCAGGTGTTGCGTCATCTTCAAGAAACTGGCATTCTCTAAAGAGACATTTTCAAATATTATCTCCGAAATTCTGCATGTTGAGCATGCATGTATCAAGTGGGCAATTAAAGAATTAAAGTAGTACTATGTGATTTTTATGGTTGAATGTAGGCTACACCTTGAGTAAAAGTAACTAATTGCAAAACTGAGGGTAGAGATAGCTGTAAGTTGTGTAGTTACAACAAACTGGTCCTTCATTTATCAGATCTTCTAGACAGAAGTGTTTGACTATGATTGAGTTTGGATTGCTATACTTTTCCTATAAAGTATGAAATAAATAGTCACAAGGAATTATTTTATTAGTAATAGTTCTAGATAACTCTCTAATGTTAAAATCTGAACTTTTTAATAAAAAGTCACTACAAGAGACAGAAAGCACATGTATTTTAACAGAAAAAAGCATTTATAGAATACTTTCTTTAATTAAATCTTGTGAATTTTATAAGAGTCCTCTTAGTCTTGAAGAAAATGAAGGATTAAGTGTCATAAATTATGAGAAGTGGAAGGAAATTCATAACTGTTTCTGTGAATATTTCTGTCTGAGTTGCCATGGAACAAAGCTCAGTTTTTCTTTTATGTTACATGGATTCACGATCTACTAAATGGAGGGGAAAAAAAATGACAGTATCAAACTCACTTTCCTATGTGATATGTCAGATAAAATAAAACTGAGCCTAATTCATTATGATTTATAAGCAGATACATCTGCATATGTGCACGTGCTTGTGTATTTATGTACTGATACATTTTAAGAAATTATTGCCCTCTTGGTAATGATTTCAAATAATTATTTCTGAAAATGATCCCATTATGTAGGCACCTGAAATTGTTCATCACCTCTGAAAACACTGCTCTTCAGTTCCCACTGCCACCTCTGAATTCCAACCAAGCCTTTTCCTCCTCCCCAGTGTCATTTAGGAACAGGCATGTCAGCATTCAGGAAGATACAGTCGTGCGGTTCTTTCTAGTTGCCAACACTGAATAATTTCACATTCATTTATACCTGTGAAAAAGTGACAGATTGTGCTTGTACATTTGAACTCCATCTCAAATTTTGTTTTGTTTTCAAGCTGGAAAAAGTCTGAATCCTTTCCATTTTTCAAACTGGGAAAAAAGCAGTGTTCCTTGAAGGAAAAATATGTAAGGGAATACAAAATGCTCTTCCAAGTCCAAATAGTCTTGCCATGTGCATGAAGTATTTTGCACTGGTCTACAACAATATTTCTAACAAGTAGTTAAGCAGGTCAGCTGAAAACATAAGGCAAAAAGAAACCTAGAGCAATATCAGCACATTTAATCTTTTGTAAACAGCTTTCTTTTCTGTGGTGATAACTTCAGATGCTTGCACAAAAAGACTAGTAGTTCTGAGCTATAAAAAAGGGAATTTTCTTACTGCTTGTCAAGCACCGCAGTAATTTTGAAGGACTAAACATCATTAAAGGAAAAATCTTTGTGTTTCATGTATCACAGATCCACAAAGTGAGCACAGGTATAGTAATGAATGCTAGTTTACTGAATTTAAATTAGCAAAATCTAAACTTAACTTGACAGCTTTAATAAAATACTTTAACCTGTAAACAATAGTTGTTTGTTACTGTCATTATTTCAGCACACCTGCAATATTTAGCAATTATGCAAGTGCTAAAGTCTTCTGGCACTTTCCAGAAATGCCTGCATAACAATAAGCCTCTTCCTTTCCTCAGTGACTCAGGATTTTAGACAGTGAGGAAGTCTAGCAGGTATTTGACAGTGTGACAAAGCTGCTATACACTTGCCCAAGTCACCAGCAAAATCCTCATGAGTGCACCTTTCCTGATGGTGGGGTTGCCTGAAGTGGTGATCATATCAACTAAACCCAAGCTAAAAGGGCAGTGAAAAGTCTGCTGTGATTGACACATCCATAGCTTAATTTGTATTCTTTCTGATGTTTCTCTGTAATTCAGCTGTTTTCTGAAGCTGAATTAACCACATTAACAAGAATTTCCATATTCAGATAAAAGTGTGAAGGCACTCAAGATAAATTTTGGTGCTTTTCTTTTGAATATAATTTTTGCTAGTTATCTTATTGACCCTAATATATTGCACTTGTACATGAGCTAAGATATTAAATAGGTTTATCCTTCTAAGATGCTACTTGTATCTCATTTCACATGACTTTTTTTTTTGGG